>NC_041393.1:369265233-369281189 GCF_002162155.2 Triticum dicoccoides | reverse complement strand
ATACTTCCTGTATCAGTCAATCTTCCTCTTCTAACCACCTTAGGGAGCTATCTGTTTCCAACACACGTTCATTCTTTCTCTCCATGTTTTGATCTCTAAGTCTCTCAACTACACAACCCCTTTTTCCACTCTGTTACCAAATGTATTTACCTCACACACCCGCCATTGTACCCCATGCCGAGCTCTCTCTCTCCCCCCTCTCCCTCTCACCCTCTCGCACTAAATACATGCATTGCCTATCTATCCCCCCAACCTCTCGTGTGCACGCACGCACGTTGTATATCTAGGTCACTCCCTTGAGACTGTCTCACTCTTTCTTCCGCACGGCGGGCCACACTCGCTCAATCTCGCTCTCTTTATCTGAGTCTCGTTTAACCTCGTTTTCTTTCACACACAAATGATATATCTCCCTGTTCGGGTCTTGATCGACACACTCTATACTCTCTCACGCAAATTGTCTATCTAGGTCAGTCCATCCAAGCTGTTGCCACTCTTTTGACCTCATGGTGGGCCACGCTCACTCAATCTCTCTATCTCTCTCTCTCTCTGTATGTCTTGATTGACCTCGCTCTTTCTCGGACAAAAACGATATATCACCATGTTTGAGCCCAATTCGACCTATTCACATTGTATACTCTCTCACGCACATTGTCTATCTAGGTCACTCTCTCCAACCCGTCTCACTCTCTCGATCGCACGGCGACCCTATGTGATCGGTTGACCTTGCTTCCTCCCACGCACAAAATATATCTACACGTCTGTGACTGGATCATCTCTCAAGCTCTATCTTATAGCCCCCACCCTTGCCAAAAGCTCAATCGGACAATATCTCTCTAGAGCATATATATTTGTTCAATGAATGTCAGACCATACTCACTTTGTCTCTCTATCTATATGTCTCTCGATTGACCTCGCTTTCTCACACCGTATCTTCCATGCATTGAAGCTACTACCTCTCCATCCCTCGCAAAGCCGGAGCTATTTACATTGCGAGGGGCACTCCAACCTTGGATTAATTTGTGTAGGCATTTATTCCGGTCGGTTTAGATTATATTTTCGTAGCATTCGGCCCACAACTACTCCAAACACCGTTGCAACCCACGCAACTCCCCTAGTTGATTTCCCTCTGGCTCGGTCATCGCTCTCTCGCACGTCCTTTCTCACCTTCAACTTCGCACCATTGTATTATTGAAAAAATTATGTTGTTCTCTTTAATTATTATAAATAAGCTACAAAACTACACACCGATAGTCCACTTGGAATGGAACAAATTTCGACTCACAAATTAAAGTGCTACAAACTACACACCAAGGGGCCCACATGTCATGAAACAAATTTGGACCCATATACAAATTAAAAAATAAAGGACGAGGATCGAACATGCGACCGGGCCTTCAAGTCGCACGTCAATAGGCAACATACGTAGGACAACAATATTTGTTGTACCCCCCTTTGTTCACATAATGTTTTTATATTACCACAGCCTAGTTAATGGATAACATGTAATATTATTTTTAGTACTATTCGCCTTCACATACTGGTGGGTTGCATGTGTGCTCTCTCTCTCCTCCCCTTCTGCGTTTAGACGCACGGGCAAACACGAAGAACTTGCGGGCGATGTTGCCGTTGACCATATCTGGACGCGTTCACAAGTCACGGCACCAGTTTCACGTACTAGCAGCACTAGTCAGTGTGTACGTGCAATGCACGTTAATTTGGAAGTATATTAAATGCATGCCGATATTAAGTACTAGGATATTATTTGCGTGTTATTATGTGATTAGCACTATTTTTGGCATGAAATTAACTGCACGCTAAACGTGTTGAGTGCTCGACATTGAAGCAGTCTAGGTCGTTGGATGACAAGGAATACATGTGGCTTGATGACGTTTTATATTTAATTTGATATGGCTCTAGCAGAACATTCAATCGATCAAACCATAGATTTCGTTCAGTCTGACTTCGACTTTAAATTATACGACGATCGATATAAAATAAACGTAAATGATAAATGTTCGGATTTTAAGCATGGCAATCCGAACGTTTTTCATGGAAAACTTAGATTACGCGGTGGCGGCGGGGGCGTCTCACGGTGGGAAGCGGCTCCTCTGCCGTGCTCTGTGTGTCGTCGGGCCACTAACCGACGGTGACGGCGGCGTCTTACGCAGTTGTTGGCGTACTCCTGGACGTTGGCCTAGCTTCAAGGAAGGCCAAAATGTTCTGGACTTCGGAGCGAGTCAACTGGCGGGAGGAGGCGACTAGCATTGGTGCAAGGAAGTGGTCGACAGCGGCCATCCATGCCGCCGAGGGGGGCATTGGCACCCGCGCGGGGACATGCGCTGTCAATGGCGCGACGAAGACATTCGTGTGCACGAGCACTGGCACGGGCGCGCACGTCAGTGCACGCGTAGGCACATGCGCTGGCAGGTGCACGGGCACTGACACGGGCGTGCGTGTCACTGCACCCGCAGGCGCATGCGCTGGCAGGTGCACGGGTGCGTGAAAGTCGGCGGGGACCTCGTGGAACCCCGTGGGATCAAGCTCGGCGACAATGTGCGGCTCCCAGCCCATCAATGCCACAGGAATGGGTGCTGGCGCAGTCGGGGCGATGGGAGCCAGAACGGGAGCGGGGATAGGCGCGGCGTCTTCCCGCAAGGCCAGTTCAAGCTCGTCCCAAAGCGCCTTATGTTCTTGAGACTTCGGCTGGGTGTATTCCTCAGTAAACTGGAACACTAAGGGTAGACCATCATGATGCGGCATGGCGTACGTTTAGCTCAGGCTAGTTGGAGGTAGACGACAGGAGAATCGGAGAGGAAGAGAGAAGATTCTAGTGATACCAGGTAGTGCGGGGTTAGTTTTAAACTGCGGCGCCGACGACATTAAAAGTGGGAGCAGTTAGGACGACGGTGGGCGGCGGAGCCTGGTCAAAGGGCTCGCCTCCCGGTGAGCCTGCACAGCGGTCTGCTCGCACGCCTCCCTGACAGCCGACGCAGCGGTCTGCTCGCACGCCTCCCGTCGACTCACATGCTTGCTCGGACGGCACCTGCCGATGAGAAGCGGGGACTCATGGCGGCACGTAAACGCCCACGATTTCAATAGTGAAAGCGTTCGCCTTAACATGACAGGTCTTTGTTCTAAAATACCTTGGCTCTTCATTTGTGCAACTTGTCATAAGCAGCTTGACTCGAATTGAAGAAAAACTTACGAAGTAATATTTGTGCCATATCACGTGACCATGCTCAGTTTCAAGAATTTATGCTCACTTTTGGATTTTCTAAAATTTAAGATCCATGATTCGAAACAATATCATAACCTGCATCATGCAATAAATTTTCAAGTCATACATCTGTCCTGTTGTATTTCTTAAGAAAGGATTTGGTCAAACATTTTGCTTAGTTAGACTTCAGACAAGTTATATATGCAGAGTAAAAGGGTAATCCCTCCGTACCAATGCATTGCCTGATATATTAACTCAAGTACTAGGCACGAATAAACGGGCTCAATTCTGTGCTCATCCTGGTGTAGTAGTAGTAGTACTAGGCAACGCAGTTGATGGGTGACCTTGACGAGCGGCAGCCGAGGGAATTGAACCATGCTCGGCACGGTAGGTAACGTTGTCTAGTTACTAAAGCATCCCTCCGTTGTTCATCGGTAGTCATTATGGACCGGGGACATGAGGGGAATTTCCTAGGGCTGGAATTCTGGCCGCCAGATATTTCGACTTGAAACGCTGAGGCTCGACTGGTTGGGGTTGCCTAATGTGCGTACCATGCACGCCACCGAAGGACACGAACCCGTTTTTTTTGTTTTTTTAGGATCAACACGAGCCAAGGTCTGGCTGGTACGCCGTTGGGTCCTATCATTCGAGAATACAAAAGGAACCTTTTAAATTTCCGAACGAATCTATGTGTATTATAATACCCATATTTTCCTTGCAAATACTAATCTCAACGCAGTAATTGATTTATGACGAGTTGTTGAATTAGAGTGAGTTTGTGATATAGTGATCTCAACGTGGATTTCACATTTCATGGTATCCCTAGTAAGTTTTCCAATGCAAATTCAAATTTAAAAGATGAACAATATGAAGGTGAGAAAACTTTGTATGTATCAAGCATATGACCACACACACACACACAGAGAGAGAGAGAGACACACACGCACGAACACAACAACAATCCAATAAGTATAGTGCATCTATTTTTCCAAACCATGCATGTATGACACGAATTCAAAAATACTCCTTCTATTCCTAAATATTAGTCTTTTAGAGAGTTCAACAAGTGACTACATACGGAGCAAAATGAGTGAATCTAGACTCTAAAATATGTCTATATACATCTGTATGTGCCAGTCCATTTGAAACCTCTAAAAAGACTAATATTTAGGAACGAAGGGAGTAAAATGTAAGACATCCATGGTCCTCAGTTCAATATTTAAAATGAACATGAAACTGAAACATGAATATTAAGTCTAGTACTACAGTACATGCAAATGTTGTGTTTAGGCGGAGCTATGATTGTCGGGGGTCAACCCCTCGACCGTAGATAAAATTATGGAGTTCTGTTTAGGGTTGTTTAGATTATATTTGTCCCCACCCTCCCCACCGATTGGTTGTGCAACCCCCACCCCTCCTCCCCGGGAGAATATCATGTGCCCCATACCTTAGATGCTATATGCCGATACGAATTGCTTGGAGCTTGTAGATCTGAGATATAGCAGCTCACATGATGTGTCTTAATATTTTTGCTGGACACCTTGATGAGTTTGAGAATTGCACACAATTTGTACAAAAACTACTCGGATGCCCTTGGATCCCATATCCAATGACCTTGAAGCTCGTATCACCGTAGCATCTAAGATGAAGGAGGACATCATATTCTCCTGTATGTAAGAATATCATGTGCTACCACACCTTAGATGCTCTGGTGATACAAGCTCTTCGGAGCCATTGGATTCGTGACCCAACACCTCCTCGGTGGTTCAAATGTTTTTTTGTAGAAAAGCCCGAAAAGAGTTCGACCACTGCTTACAAGCACAAAGACTGCTCAGATGCCATTGGATCTTAGATCAAACAACCTCCAAGCTCATATCACCGTAGCATCCAAGCTGCAATAGGACCTTATGTTTTCTCGCACGGGAGAATATGAGGTGCACCCGCACCGTAGATTCTATGGTGATACGTGTTCACTGAGATCTAACGGCCCACAGTAGGAGGTTTGGATGTTTTTGCAATATACGGCTGATAGAGTTTGGGAAATGCACAGAAAGTACAAGTACTATGCATGTGCCATCTGATCACTCATCATACGACCTAGATGCTCATATCACTGTAGCAGGTAATTAAGCTATGGGGAGCACCTGATATGAGCATCGGGGAGCCGTTGGATCAAAGATGCAGCGGCACACACGAGGCCTGAATGTTTTATTTGCAAAAAAACCTTTGGAGAGTTTGGAAATTGTGCATAATTACAAAGACTACTCCCAAGCCATTGGATCTCACTTCCAACGGTGTAAAAACTCGTATCACCATAGTATCTAAGCTGCGGGGCGGATGTGATATTCTATGCCGCTGTCATTTTTGTTCGTAAACTTGCAAAATACGTGTAACTCGTGTCATTACTTGTCTAACCGCGCAAAGTGTTTGTTCAAAAAACCATCCTACACTGAAATATCGGAACAACACACGGGGGCCCCACTTGTCATTAATCAAATTTGGACCTAAAACTAACAAATCTGAAAGACGAATTTCGAACTGGCAACCTGGACTACAAAGCGTAAGTCGATAGCCTGAAAAAACAAACGGTTGTTGGCTTTGTCCCATAACTTGATTTTATACAGTACTTGCGTTGAGTAGAGTAGAGGGAGTGCCTCGTCAACACGTGCATGACCGTTGTCTCACTTACTGGTGGGTCCTAGGTCTGCGATCTCAATCTCTTTTCTCTCCATCATCTAATCTTTGCACGGGCACACACGAAGAGCGGCGCTAGCTTGCCGTGGTGTTATAGAACTAAAAACAAGCTTGGAAAATAGAAGAATCGCCTAGAACAAGAGAAGTTGTGGCTGGTCGAGATGGAACTAACCACATCTATCCTCCGTGCCACGTTTGTGTGATGAAGTTGTGTGGCTAGTGGGGTGTTTTCGACCGTCTGGCTGGGTCCCGAGGTCGAACCATAGGTACTATGTCTGATATAGTATATTTTTACACGCACATTTTTCCTCCGTGCCGAGACGTGGCACACCCTACCGCACGGTTTTGGGGTCCTCCCGGGTGGTGCACGCATATATTCTTCCTGACATGGGACGCCCTACCACGCGTTTTTTGGGTCCTCCTCGGTCGTAGCGCTGAAGCAAGTAAATGAGTCGTCAAATCACGAAATACCACCTTTCCCGCCGAGTACATCAGTGAAGCACGGTGGCTAGCTAGTTGGGCTAGTTTGACCGATTAGCTAGGCCGCCGCCACATTTGTTTTTTCACCCCTTTTTTATCTACTTGCCGGCAGGTAAATTTAAATATCCACCGCGGCGTTGCTCTTGTGTTTGGGTGCGGCGGGATTTTTAATTTTTTGATTGACGGGAGCAGGCGCGGTAGGATTTTTAATTTTTTGATTGACGGGAGCAAGCGCGGCAGCAATTAGTCACGATGACTCCGCCTGTAAAACCCACAGCTCCCTGATGTGAGAAGTCGTCGACTGGTGTTTTACCGTGGTGAAAACCAAAAGATTCCCCGCTCCTCGGCTGGCTCCCTCCGCCTTCCCGTAGATTGCATTGCCTTTCAGCCATTTCGCCCCCTTTGCTTCCTCTCCCCATTGCTTCTACCTGGTGCCATGGCGGCGCAGCAGATCATGGAGTCCGAGGTGAGGCGCCTGACACAGGAGCTCCATGCCAAGGATGCGGAGCTCAGGGCCAAGGACGTGGAGCTCCGTGAGCTCAAGAAGGAGAGGAGTTCCATGCTCCTCCGCTATGTGCGGGAGTTCATAGAGCTTCAAAAGCGGCAGGCATCCACCACAAAGATGCTCGAGGCGTTGGCGGTGTTGCTATAGAAAGCAGGAGATACGATAGGCTGCCAGGGTAGCCGGCTGGAGCGTGAGCGAGCCGATCGTGACGAGGTCCAGGATCGCCTCAGCCACTTGGTGAACCAAGTTGCCATGCATGTGTTGCGGCTACGCGATGCCTACTATCGTGCCAGCGTGACGATGCCGGCCGTCGGGCTAAACCCGTTCGACCACCCGGTTGACTTCAACGAGCTGCGGCTTCCTGACCTGGTCTCCTTCACCATATCTCCGAGGAGCTAAGCCATCTCCGCGCGATGGTGGGGGATGAGCTGGACAAGGAGGGGTTGCAGGCTGCCGTCGCCGTTGCCGGCCGAATCCTTTCAGGGCTCCGTCACCGGAATCCATTAGTGCCATTGGACGCCGTCTTTGACGAGCTGGCTCCCGTCGGCCAAGAGCAGGCTCTACGGGCAGTTGCACCCTGCATCACCAACGTCGTGCGCCTCGAGAAGTAGAGGGACTTCGGTGGTGTTAGGCACCCTCTTCATGGGCATCCATGTCCCGGCGCAACATGACCGTTGGATCAAACTCAGACGGTGCAGATCAGTCACTGTAGCACAAAGCGTGTGGGTGTGTTTGGTTGCATTCTCATCTCAATATAGTTGTTTCCTCTTCGTGTATTTTTGTCAACCTACTAGTGTGGACTCATGCACCCTTCATGCACTCTGCCAAACACCCAAAAGTGGGTCGAGAAGGGAACTTTTGCTCCCATACCGTGCACCCTTCATACACCCTACCTAACACTATTCGTGCTTCATATGGTTCATGTTTCATGGAGTACTGTAGCACCGTACTCTCCGTGCGCTGTGGACCTAGTTCTGTTAACATTGATCTCACCGTTCATTCTCGATCGGACAGTCGAAAAAGCGGTACTATGTGACATATAGGAGTAGTTGACATGCGCACAACATCATTTTTTATCGTTATATCTTACTACACTAGCAACAAGATTGTGTAGTACTGACGTATGAACCACTGCACATGCCTAGTAGTAGGAGCACTGTGTATGTTCAAGTGGTTGTTGTGTTTCGCATTCCTCCGTCGTAAGAGTGGAAACGCTTGCTGTAGTCATTTTTTTCTTCAGAAAAACAGTGGACACGCTCTATCGTGTGGATCCTCCTCCAGCCATGCACTAAATTACTCACTTTCACCGACGTGTGGGACAGCCAGCACCTGGGTCCACCATCCATGCACTAAATTACTCCGTAGTAGAGTGACGGTAGACTACCCAGATCGAAGCGCCGCAGTAATGCCCAATGAGCCGTCAAATCACAAAACCCCCTCATTTCCAGCAATAAGTTGGACGGACGAAGCAACCATCATTTCACTCTTCTCTCTCAGCTTCCTCTCTTGAAGAAAACCCCCACTCGCTTTGCTTCTCCCTCATCTCATTCCTCCTTTCACTCTTCTCTCTCAGCTTCCTCTCTTGGATGGACGCTGGAGCACCAGCTGACGTGATGTCTATGGCTCTGGCCAAAATCGTCGAGGCTCATGGTACGAAGAAGCGCAAGCACCCCGCCGAGACTACCGCAGACAAGCTCAAAGCCATCGCCCTGTCCAAGCCCCCCTCTTCGGGATCCCTCATTAAGCAAGTCCAGGTAATGTCTCTTGTTGGCGATATTTTTCTCGATCTTGATCGTGTTTTTCATCTAACACGCAGTACTAGTACTGGTAGTACAACTTTCTGGGTGATCTTGCATGTGATTTTAGTGTGCCAAATGACGGTTCTAAATCCCTCTTTTGACCAAAACATGCGAGAGGTTGACACTGATTTCTTATATATTACTTTCAACTACTCCCTCTGTCCCAAATTTCTTGTCTTAGATTTGTCTAGATACGGATGTATCTAATACTAAAATGTGACTTGATACATCCGTATCTAGACAAATCTAAGACAAGAATTTTGGGACAGAGGGAGTACTTTATGAACATCAATGCTACCTTTTAAGAGGATATATTTGCCTCAGTAACTTGTGTTATGGGTATTGCATGTAATCCCTCTGCTCTCATGCCTTTGAAGACATGTTCTAGTGTCTTTGTTCACTCATTTCTATGCGTATATGTAGTCATATATGGAGTATAATATCGAAAATCATCTTATATTTCTGAACGGAGGTAGTAATAAAATATGGTTTCTGTTTGAATTAGAACCAAGTCCGCGGTGGAGATGAAGTTCTCAAAGTCATGCCGTGTGAACTGGAAGACCTGATGATGAGTTCTACTGCTGAACTATCCAGTTGCTATGTCCTTGTTGCCATGTGTCCTGAACTAGTGTTTTCCTGTAGCTTAGTTGTCAGGCGTGTTCTCGAGGCTGTACTTGACCACAACAATTTCATGGTTGTGCCTTCGATTACGAAGGGTGTGGTTCTTGTAAAGCTTCCCAACAAATCTGATGCGGCCTGTCTTCATCATCATGTTTATGAGTGGAAAGACCACTCTGTTAGGTTCTCCAAGGTTGACAAGATGGTGATGGTGCATGTAGACATCTCACACGAAGTCCATGGCCTAGTCAGTTATGTCGGGTTCATCCCGTAGGTCGGTGGCAAGAAATAGTCTGCAGAGTTTAGTTAGTGCAACTTTGCTTGTCTGTAGTAAGTACTATTGTTCAGTACTTGATTTGTGTTTGTGAACCCTGTATTGTTTATTAGTACTGCCGCTTTTGGTGTGTGGTCAGTCCTTAGAACGGTCTATGTTAATGTCTATCCACTCAATTCAGTCTGTATATTTTGAAGTATCCAGATCATATTTTTTGTGAGGACGGTTTATCAATTATGGTCACACTCCAATATCTGTATGCATTGCAGGGTTTATTGCACCCACTAGGATTTCCAGTCCCATGGATGTTCGGTCCATATGATTTGTCACGACCTTTGGACTGTCCTGCTTGTGGGAGTAGGCGGGGCCCCTGCATGCCACGCGTAGTTGGACGATCAATCTTCTGTTTAGTACTTCAACATAGTGATTTCCTGGTAAGGATTCACTCGTGTCACATCAAGTAAATCTTATTGATTTATTGTCTAAATCTTATTGATTTAATGTCATGTTTTCTTTCTTTTCCTGCAATTTTACGATGCAGGTTTTGCCATGTGACATTCATCACAGAATAAACCGTTTGGTTTGCTCTACGATGGCTATTTTTGCAGGTTTCACTTCGTATGTCGTGTCAGTAACGAAGGCACTGTCCATCACTTATATTACTGGAAAAAATTGGATCAGTCTGTTGTCTGAGTACAAGCTGAATCCCTATGATGAACTGCAGTTTGGTTTAACAAAAACGCCACAATTTGTCCTTCTTGCATTTAAAAGAAATGAAGAAAAAAACTGGATCACGGTCACGGATCCTAGTCAAGTTAGAAAGCTGATCATAGCAGACCAGACACGATCGCCACTGTCTCGCACATCGGTATCACCTTCAGCAACGGATCGAGCACCAATAGCTGCTCTAGCACTGACAGCGGCAGCAGCTCAGTCTGATCCAGCTGAGGATTGGGCACCAACCACATCAGCAGATCAGTCTGATCTACCGGAGGATTGGGCATCGACGCCGGCACCTGCTCCAACACCGGCACTAGCTCTACAAGGATCACCATCTCCGGCAGTAGCAGCAGCGGCTTTAGCACCTGCACCAACACTTGCACTTGCATCTGCTCCAGCCCGTGCAGTTGCACCGGCAACAGACTAGGATGCAGTTCGCACTTCATATACCAAAGTCCTTACAAAAACCGACATGTCCACCTTCTTGGTAAGCATTGGCCGCTCAAGTGCTTCATTCTTTTTTCTTTCCATGTTGTTTCATATGATTCACTATGTTGATCTAACTGTTTGGGTATGTCTTCTTGTTTGCAAACATAGAATTCCTAGAGCAACGAGGGAGTCGTTCAACAATCCGGCTGACCGCGGCCAAGTTTCTCTTACCATGTGCAGCCTTGGTGTGAATGAACCTGCTCAATATACCGTAAGTACAAAGGATGGTCGCATGATGATTGATGCTAAAGGATGGTCAAGGTTCAAACCTAAATCATATCTTACGGTAGGGGATGATGTCAAAATCGAACTTTCTCGGCAAGGAGAGCTGGTCCAAATCAACTTTGAAATTCTTCAGTAGCAATACGCAACTGCCGAACTGATCTATCCTCCGAGAGATTTTGATGTAATAATCTGGCATGGTGAAATAAGTGTCCTATGTGTATAAGTAGCACGACAGTATTATTTATCACATGGTATATCATTGATAGAATTGCAACTCTGATTGCTGGTTAGGAACTGTCATTCGATTTCATTCCAACAGCTGCCGTGCTTTATTCAATTTTGTGTATTCGCCTTGTGACAGCATCTAAAACCAGCGCCGTACCGACCGCTTGCAATATGAAAAGCGCTGAGGTAGAACACATGGGCCCCCAAACATGCAGGGTCGGCCCGCGGCCCAAAGTCCAGAACCGTGAGCCTATCTGAGTATTATATTCTCAGCTGAACCCCCATAAAAAAAGCTGAACCCCCATAATGCCCGTGCGTTGCAGAGGGAGTATATTTCTCGGCAAGGTGAGCCTGTCTGTGATATAAAAGATTTGTATATTTCTTTACAGAGGGAGTATCTCTCTGTCAAAAAATATATTTATGTGTAACTAGTTACTCCTGTCTTTCTACTTCCTTTCGCTGATATGTGGGGCAACTAGCAATGGGGTCCATGTGCCATATGCACAAATTAGAGTGCACAACTTCACGATAGACACACCCCGGTCGTAGCGCCGCAGTAATGCCCAATGAGCCGTCAAATCACAACCCCTCCCCCCTTTCCAGCTTTAGCAGTAAGCTGGACGGACGAAGCGGTAATATTTCGCTGGGCCTGAATCCCCTTCTCCCTCGTCTGCTTGTTCAGAGAAAACCCCCTCTCGGCGATTGCATAGGGTTTTCTCATGGAGAACCAGGTACGAATTCTTCATCCATCCCCGATAAATCCAAGTCCCTTGGTCGCAGGTAATCCTAGGATGGCAGCCACCGCCGTTGATGCATTTTTCTTCCTACTGAATCTAGTGTGTTTCATTTGCAGTGCCCAAAGTGTGAGTACCCTACGGGTTTCTGCGCCCTCGGCGAGACGCCACACTTGTTCCTTCTCATCCTAACACAGCATTTTGAAACGTGCACAGTATGTTCCTAGAATCCTCTTTTCTATCCGGGAGGGTGGGTTTTTTTTGAACATGCTGTGTTCTCATATTATTTTTTCTGCAGTGTATTATTTGCTCTGCCAGAACACATGTACTCAAGATGCTTGGCCTTGCCATAACTGAATACATTAGTTTAATGGTCACAGTGAAGACAAGCCATGGATATAAGTTCCGAGTTGGGTTCATGAACCAAGAAGATCGCTGCTTTTTTTATGGCCGAACTTGGATAAACTTTCTCAAGTGTTACGGACTGAAAGTTGGCGCACGAATGTTGATGGAAATAGCAGAACCTGGTCTCATCTTCACTGTGATCTTCCACCCCGACATCGTTCCAATTGTTCATCCATGTTATTTTTGTATCTGGTTCTTACTTGTTGCCTCGATTACTTCTTAATCCACCTATTCTGTCTAACTAATCACAATTTAACTTTAGAAGTAGCAATGAATCTCTCACGAAGATGCTACTTCTAACTAATATTTTCTTATAATTGGTGGCACGTGTATGTTTTTTCAGAGTTAAGTAGTCTGCTCGTTTGTTACTCTATAATAACTTGGCTATTACTAATGGCACTGAAGTTGACTGGATGGACATCCACAAGTTCCTACACTTTATTGATCGTCTTGAGGTCCTTGTGGGGCGTTTCAATGGTGGAAGGCCACGTGGGATATGTGTGCCACTGCTGCACTCGTTGAACAGGTCCAACTGTGTCGAGAAACTTATGGTCCGAGTTGTTTTCTGTTATATATGTTGTTCATAAACTATTGCTTATACACAGTTTTACAGATGTGATCTTCTTGAAACAGGAACTGCCCAGTTCTATTGTTCCTATACAGATGCCTGACCATGGTCGGGACAGACTTGCGCTTGGTCACAACATGATGTTTATGTCGACCTACTCAATTCCCCTTGGAGGTGAAAAAATACTTATTCATGGGTGGTCTCAAATAATGAAGGCCCGTCCATCTTGGAGAATAGGACAGAAGATTATGTTCATGCTTTTCCATGGCTCTAAAGCGAATATCCTGTTTATTGACCACATTGCGAGATGAAGCCGCTTTCAGAAGGTTGTGGATGCGTGGGGTGGCGTCTGGGCATTGTCCTGGGGCTTGGCGGCCTCACCCTTGGTTAACTGTAGGCAAAGTAGCACTGTTCGAGGCATGCTTTGTATGGTTGAATCTATATAAGTACTCGTACTGCTTTCAACTTTGGTTGTTAAGTGCCCCTACTGGTTTCAGTTAAGGTTGTTAAGTACTCCTGTTGCTTTTACAGCCTGTCGTGTTTCTTCAGTCCTGTCTTCCTCCAGCCGCCAAAACCAAACTAGCGCCAGCGGGGCCGCCTGCTTCCGCCTCCCACGGTTGGCTGCGCCTCAGCGCATGCATCGCCGCCCCACCGTCTCCTAAATCGTTAACGCCGACGTCCTCCGTGCGCTTTGGTGCGCTCGCTGCGGCGCCGCCCTCTCGCATTGTCAACATGGTCAACAAACAACAAGAATCGGCAGAAGTACGTGAAGAGGATGACAGTAGGGGCCCACCAAATCAGCGTATGGAAAAATAAAATGCTTCCTCCTAGTGTTTTCCTGACATCTGGGACCCACGACATTATGAGCGTATATAGTCAATAGACAAGAGAACAACACAAGATCGGCTGACACCAGGGACGTAGCTACTCAAGCAGTATTTTTTTGGTATTGTTGAGACGGAGCAGGGTTTGAACTGGGTTGTGGCCCGTCTAGCCCAGGCTTATATTTTATGTTCACCACGTGACCAACCCAGCTATTTTTTCTTTGTGAAAATCAGCCCAGTTTATTTTTTCTGAAGAATACACAATCCAGGCCCACTTATTTTTCTACGCCTTGATGGGCTGTAACTCTTTCAAGACGCCTGCAAATCTTGAAATTAATATGAAATGGGTTGTAAATATAAAAACAGATGACAAATTGGCAATTACTTTATAATTTTTGAACTTTCACATTTTCAGATTCCTATTTCACTGGGCATTAACCTAATTTAAATATATCTTCAAAGTATTTTAAATCTGGCTTGACATTTTGGTATTAAAAATAGTTTGGAACCCACAGAAATATGCGAAATTGGCCCTGGCCAACCAAAAAAAAGACTGCAATAAATTGCATAAGAAGTTGCCATGAGCTATATATAAATTATTAAAAAAAGAGGGAGTGGTCTGACTTGTGGGCCTGTTTAGTTGACGCGTATGCAAGATTTTTTTAGTTATTATATACGTCAACAAACGATTCTAGCAGACGTAACCGTTAGATGTCAATCCAACGGCCATCGTGTTTCTTCAATCTCTGATCTTCTTGCTCCAGCCGCCAAAGCAGCGCCGGCGGGACCGCCTGCTCCCGCCTCCCGTGGCCGGCTGTGCTGCCACGCAGGCCTCAGCGCCCCCTACTACTCCCACCGCTGGCCAGGGCATCCCTCTACTCACCCACACCCCCTGTTATTCTACGGCGACGACAGACTCACACCACAGCCGAACCGGTGAACCCTCGTACTCCTCTCCGCGCGGGCTTCCACTGCCGCGTCTTCCCCGGCTCCGCGTCGTCCCCTTCCTAGGCCTCGCCGTCGTCCACCGCCGTGGTGCTCTCGGCGCGGCGTGGTCAATGTGGTCAACGACCGACTTCCATCGAAAGAGTACTATACGTGGAGAGGCTGACAGCTGGGTCCACGGCAGCCGCAAGGAAGTGCCTACATATTACGCGGAAAATAATTATTCCTCCACCTGATAGCAGGGACCCACCGGACGGGCCACCAGTATTTCACGAAAAAAACATTTCCCCCTGACTGCTGGGACCCACCGGATGGGCCACCGTATTTCATGAAAAAAATGTTCCCCCAGCTGTCAGCTCGAACCCACCGGAAGTGCCTCCTTATTATGCACAAAAAAATAATACCCCCTGCTAGCTGGGACCCACCTTGATGGGAGGCTGACTTGTGGGCCTACTGAGTTGACTGGGACGGAGGCCTTTGTTAACTTTAGTCAATATATGAATGATTCTAGCTCCAATGACCGTACGATGTCCATCCAATGGCCGTAGTGCTTCTTCAACCTTTGGTCTTCTTGCTCCAGCCGCCCAAAACAGCGCTGGTCGTGTCGCCTGCTCTTTCTGCCCGTGGCTGGCTGTGATGCCGCGGAGGCCTCACCGCCCCCTACTACTCCCACCGCTGGCCAGGCCATCCCTCTACGCACCCACACCCTCTGTTATTCTGCGGCGACGGCAGCATCACACCGCAGCCGAACGAGTGAACCCTCATATTCCTCTACGCGTGGGCATCCATTGCCGCGTATTCCCCGGCTCCACGTCGTCCCCTCCTAGCCTCGCTGTCGTCCACCGCCCTCGTGCTCTCGGCGCGACGTGGTTAACGTGGTCAAGGACGTGGAGAGGCTGACAGCCGGGGCCACGGCAGCCGCAAGGAAGTGCCTCCTTATTACGCGCAAAATAATTATTCCTCCACCTGACAGCGGGGACCCACCGAACGAGCCACCGTATTTCGCAAAAAAATGATTCGCCCCCTGACTGCTGGGATCCACCAGCTACATCTTCGCACGCAAGGAAGTGCATCCGCAAAAAATGATTCGCACACTGACTGCTGGGACCCACCAGCTATATCTTCGCACGCAAGGAAGTGCGTCCGGGCAAAAAAAACGATTCGCCCCCTGACTGTTGGGACCCACCAGCTACATCTTAGCACGCAAGGAAGTGCGTCCGGACAAAAAAAAATG
>NC_041393.1:369263741-369264955 GCF_002162155.2 Triticum dicoccoides | reverse complement strand
CGCCCCCCTGACTGCTGGGACCTACCAGCTACATTTTCGCACGCAAGGAAGTGCGTCCGGGCAAAAAAAACGATTCGCCCCCTGACTGCTGAGACCCACCAGCTACATCTTCGCACGCAAAGTGCGTCCGGGCAAAAAAAACGATTCGCCCCCTGACTGCTGGGACCCACCAGCTACATTTTCGCACGCAAGGAAGTGCCTGACAGTCGGGACCCACCTGGTCGAAGCGTACGTAGCGTTGTCATTCTGGTCGCGAACGTGTACGTACATATATATTGGTCGATGTAGAGGCGCGCACGTGTCGTAGTAGAGGCGCGCACGTGTCATAGTAGAGGCGCGCATGTAGCATGTACACGTACGTACAACGGCCAGGGTGCAAGAAAGAAAATACGGCCACTTACGTACATACGGGCGGGGTCTCGAACGCCTACTCGCGCATACGTACGGCCAGGGCTCGTGTACATGGCTGGGTCGGAACGGAAAAACAACGTCGTCGTCGTGTTCATGGGGAGGCAACGGAATGCGTCGTGTTCATGAGGAGGTAACGGCGTGTTCATCGGGAGGCAACGGAATGCGTGGGAGCCAACCGGATGGGTCGGAACAGAATGCGTCGTCGTGTTCATCGGGAGGGCTTGGATGGAACAGGCGATGGAAACGAGGCCTGGCGTACAGCAGAACGGAGCAAACGACCTTGTGTTCGACCGGCCACGTTCGAAACAGGGGTCCTGTTGATCGGGAGGGGTCTGGCGTACCGCAAAACGGAGGAAACGGACCTCCTACAGTCGGAACGGGGGTCCTGTTGATCGGAACGGGTGTGGCGTACCGCAAAACGAAGAAAACGGACCTCCTACGATCGAAACGGGGGTCCTGTTGATCGGGAGGGGTGTGGCGTACCGCAAAATGGACGAAACGGACTTGTGTTGGAGCGCTACGGTCGAAACGGGAGTCCTGTTCATCGGGAGGGGTGTGGCGTACCGCAAAACGGGACTTCACGGGATACTGTTCATCTCCACTGTCGACCTCCTCCAGCCTCCATGGGCTACCGTCGACCTCCTCCAGCCTCCACGGGCTCCTGTTCATCCAGCCTCCACCGCGCGCTACTCCACCGGCTATTGTTCAACCACCCCTCAACGGGCACCCCTCCACCGTCTACTGTTCATCCAGCTCTCCACACCACGGGGTCCTGTTCATCCAGAGGCAACGCCATCGCTCAC
>NC_041393.1:369213657-369263527 GCF_002162155.2 Triticum dicoccoides | reverse complement strand
AACGTTCACTGTTCATCCAGAGAGATAGCATCGATCGGCTTCAGTTAGCAGCAGTAGCGAAGGAATCGCTCGATCGGGTTCAGTTAACAGTCATCGATCGATCGCTCGGGTTCAGTAACGCGTAGCCGGCAGTGCAATCGCTCCGGTTCAGTTAGAGCCCAACGCCTCGCTCGGGTTCAGAGCCAACACCTCGCACACACGCGCGTACGTGTACGAGCGAAACTCGCATCGCTCGGCCCCCGACCTCCCACCGTAACCGGGAACTCCTCGAAATTTTCCTCGCCCTCGCTTCTATCATGGTTTTTTCCGTCATGGACGGCGCAAAGAATGTCATGCAGCTGCGTCTCCGGCCCGCCCAGGACGAAAAGTCCATTTTCTGTCATGATTTTTTGTTATAGAAGTAGGATCCCACCACATCTATGATGATACCGGGTTTTGTCACAATTATCATCATAGAAGTGTCATATGTATGACAGAAAAAAATTTCGTTCGGCCCAAAATGTCCCGGATGTGTTTTTTTTGTAGTGTGAGCTAAAGCCCCTCTGATTTTGTCTGCCTGGACCTGCCGCGGTCTACAGGCCCTCTCCGATCACTGTCTCCGATATTTGTTCTCCAAGGTGGCGACATGCTGCAGATCATGACAGTCGATGTTTATTGGTTTACACCGATGATTTTTCGGTTGCTGCTTCTACAAGCTCATGGGTTTTAAGAAGTTTGCTTCATAGAGACGAAGGCCGATATGTGGCAGTGAGCTTTGTCCATGGACACCGCAGGTGAATCTAGGAGGAAGAAGACTTCCGAATCCCAAGAACTTGGATGTATTTTTCAATCTAGGTAAGGATTCATGCTACTTAATATATATATACTCTTTTGCCTTTCTGCGAAAAAGAAGTCATGAGACAGTTGAGACCATTTTCTAGAAAAACCGAGAACCAAAATATAAGTGATGTGAGGGGGGCAAATAAAACAAATAAAAGACGTATGCATTTCTTAAATAGGAGATATTTTTCCACTTAGTGTGATTCGCTATGTTCACGGTTGTTGTGATGTGTCCACTTTGAATCTTCTATCGTAAACTATTCTTTAAGGAAAAAAAGGCAATACTCTGTTTTGTACTCAGTGCTGGGCAACTACTTCGTTACTAACACGGCGGCAGATGATCTCGACCGCTAACGGGGCCATGGGACGGTGACAGACTGATGAATCAAGAGCTTCGCCGCAACTATCCCCATGTCTCGCTTCATCCGTTCGTTCCTTGATCAGAGCATGCCAGCTTCACCCACTTTGCGTGCAATGAATGGCGACCCAGCTTCACTGTCAGGTGTCAAAACACGGGGCGACCTCCCGATCGAGTGAGCGGTCGGCGAAAAACAACTCGGCTGCGGTGACGGACGCAAGCACAGGTTTATTACGGGCGAGAGGTTTCACCACACGGATAACGACGATTCTTTCTTTCCCGGACGTCGCCGTCAGCGCTAACCTGTCGCGGAATGCGGCCAAGTGGTGCGTGGCGTGAACCGTGCGGTGCGAGCCTTTGTCTCGGCGCACGAAGCAGCAACGCGGCATGCCGGCCGGTCACCGCCGACAGCTGACAGCGCGGGGGTCGGTGGTGGCGAGCATGGATAAGTACGTGCAGGAGGAAGCGAAAGCGATGGCATGGCAGCAAAATGCTCTCTTGCGATGTCAGCAGCTCGAAATATCTGATACCTAAACGGCTAAACTCTTTACTATTGGCGAATCAACCTGTGATTGAGTTGGTTAGGTGGACAGTAGTATCCCCAACCCACCAGGGTTCAAATCCTGATGCTCGCATTATTCCTGGATTTATTTCAGTATTTCCGGCGATGCGCTTTCAGTGGGAGGAGACGTTCCCGTCGACGACGAGGCGCCTACGATGACTTCGTAAATCTCAAGATGATATGCCGGCTCAGTCTTTCGGAGGTGCTCATAGGGGTAGGGTGTGCATGTGTGCGTTCATAGGGATGAATGTATGCGCGTGTATATGAGCCCTTGTGTCTGTACTGATGCTAAAAAAAGAACTCTTTACTATTGGCTTTGGTTTGGTCAACAATATCCGAGAGATGTCACCAAAGTTCGGCCCGATCCGGCCGACAAATAAACAACACCACGGAGTTGCTCGGGTTTGGGATGGTGAAAAATTCCCGTTGCAGATCTTTTTCTGTAGAGCTATTCAGTAGCTAGTTGGAATTGGTACAACTTATTTTATCTACGTGTTGGTGCATGTTCATAATTGCGGTGTAGATGCATGCACATGTTCATTCTCTAGCTATTTGTTATTTTTTATTTTATAAATGAAGCTTTCATTAACTCACAATATAACATCAAGCAATACAAATATTGACTAGCAATACCCGATCTCTACGTAAATAAGACGCAACGTAGCCAAACACCAACAATTTGACGAAATATAATAAAAAAAGACATATCAAAACAGGAGAATCATATAGGACCCACGTTATGCATCCGTCGAACGAGGTGATGAACCAATCCAGAGATTATGCGGCCATCCACATTGGGTAAAAATCTCCCTGGCCACCCGCTCCAATCGCATATACACAGTCTTGAACAATGGTTGGTACTACGTTTGATGTACATAGACCATGTACAAAGTAAGTTCGTACAACGGATAATAACCTGCAAAGGAGAATAATTGTTGCCACTAAAATAAAGGTCAAATCATTTTTACATAGCCAAAGCGATAACAATATGGTATATGCTCCGCCATTATTAGCGTTCTCAACCTATTTAAAATACCGTGCAAATAATGGCCAAAAATATTGACAGCCCTTGTGGTCGGATATAAACTGAACGCTATTTGGACTACTGACCACATAGATCGCACGAGCTTGTGCCCAAAAAGGTGTTTGATTGTCTTGTCGTGAGTATAAAAACTACACTTCTTGCTTCCTTATCAATTGTAACGCCAGATGTTGTCTTTGGTTAGGACAACCCCCTCTAGAGATACCACATAAAGATTTTAGCTTTTATTGAATTTTTTGTGTTATTATCCACTGAAACCTCTGAATGCGTGAGCGCATGGTACATAAAGTTGATTGTGCAAGACCAAGATGTAGTGAGGTCCAGCGAAACACATTTCTTCCTTGTGTCAGATTAATCAAATCCAACCGGATAAAATATTGCCATGAGGTAAGACGGGGGCCAATCAAGTCCGACCTGAAAGATATATCCAGCGGGAATGAACTAGAACCTGCGCAATAATATCATTATTATTGCGAACAATGCGGTACAACGACATAAATGGGCTTCAGTGATCTCCATTGTTCAATATATTTTGTGATAGAGATGCTAGAACCTGCAACTACGCCATCCACGGGCACAACTACACTATGGGGTACTACCTTGACAATGATATCTATCCTCAATGGGCGGTATTTGTGAAGACTACCCTTGATCGCAATGATAACAAATGTTGTCTCTTCGCATAAATGCAAGAGGTTCTACAAAGGATGTGGAGAGGGCTTTTGGAGTGCTCCAAGCTCATCCGAGTATTATTTGTTGGAGCATATGTGGATTCACATTGAGAATTATTGAATTATATGTTTGAACTATGCACTTCAAATAAAACATATATCGGAACTATGTATTTTTCTCTCTCTGAAATAACTTTATTTGTGTGCCTTCATTCCTTTTACGTGTGTTTGTACCGTTCTATGATCAACATGCATGTGTTTTGCAAGGATTTGAATTTTCAAAGTGGAACATAAAGGGTGGTCAGTTGACGCGTGCGCGGTATTTAGGGGGTCAAAATTTACTAGTCCAAATGGAATGCTCTTTCAACCCATTTCAATCCTAGCACCAACGTAATAGAGACCATCAATAGGCCACTATACCAGTAACATCACCATCAATTTGCACATGAATCCTAGGTGCCAATATATAGTTTTTTTAGGCAAACTCCGAAGCTTTTTATTCAACTGTCACAATGTTGAAGATTGGGCTGACCTAACCATACATGGAAGCCCAGCCCATAGGGATAATGCCTGCTTCGCAAGTTTATGAGCCTCGACATTTGAGCCCCTAAATTTATGGATAATATTACAAAAAGTAAAAAGAGTTTCCCGATGTATGATTTCATGTATGATCACCCCGTAGATCGATGGGTTCTTCTGTTGTATATCGCCCACTATCACTTTGCAATCCAACGCCACTTGAATGCTCCTCTCGTACAAATCATTTGTTAAGGCCAACTCCTCCATGATGGCCGCTGATTCGAGTCGCCGGCTCATAAATATTGGGGAAAACCACTGCTGACGCACCAAGGGACATACCGACTTGATCTCTGCAGATGGCGCTCACAGCTCCATATGATCCTCCTCTCCAAACAACGGCGTCAACATTTAATTTTTGCTAGCCCAAAAGGCGACGCGATCCACTATGTTGACATGTTCGGGGATGAAACTGGCACTTGAGTCACCCTGGGTTGGATTGCTTGCAGCTCGCCTAGGTAATGTTGCACAAAGCTATGGACAACAAATGGGCTTTGATAGATGCCCTCGTATATTGCTTTCTCTCGCGCTCCCCAGACTACCTAAAGAGTCACTACAAAGGTGGTACACTCGTCATCTGCAAGTGAATCGTGCATAGCAAACAACTAACATTTTGCATTGTCATCAACGTTTGTACTCAACTGTTAAATAATTGCATCTGTAGACAGTGCCCAACGAGTTCTGGCGACTGAAAAACTAAGTATTGCATGCCTTTAGAAACGCCAAAATAGAGGGTAAACCATACACGGTGCGCACCCCCTTCATTAGCTAGTCTAAGTGGGCCGCTGGCCCGTTATCCCCCCCACAAGGGTCTATTGAGCCAGGTTTTACGTGGTTTTTTTCATAAGGATTTTGTTGGGTTTTTTACTTTTCACCTTTCCCTTTTTACAAATAACTTTATGATTTTTTCAATTTGTGGATTTTGTTTGGAACTCACAAAGAAATTTAAAATGTTGAATTGTTTTATAAATCCATTAAATTTTCCAAATTGATAAAAAATCCTAAATCATTTTTTCATATTTGCCGTATATTTTTAAAATTTTCTTATTGTTTCAAAAATCACAAATTTCCATTTTCGTGAGCATTTTTAATATATGCAAAAAAGTGAAATTTATTATTTTTTTGATTTTTTTTCAATTTCGGAACCTTTTCATTTCCACTATTTTTTTTCAATTGTATGGCCTTTTTAAACTTTATGATTATTTTTATTTTTATTTTTACCAATTTACATTTTTTTCAAAAAGTCAATGAACATTTTGTTTTGAGAAATAAAGTCAATGTTCAATAGTCAGAGGTTAATAACAGGGGTCAAACAAGGGAGCTCCTAAGTGGCGCCTTAAGCGCCACTCGGAGCAACCGGCGCCCACGCGCGCCCCCTTCATGGGTCGGCCCACTTTGGATTCCCTCCCTCGCTCCCGCTTCCTTCGCTCGCTCGCTCGGGAGGTCCTATACCGAAAAAGGCTTTCGCCCCGCTTTATAAATAAAGCAAACCGCCAAGGACACACAAACAGAGTCAAGTCCACACACACTCACGCACCCAAGTCTCGCGAACAAGTACACAGGTTCTGCTGAGGGCACAACTCAACAAGCCCAAACAAAAAATAAAAAAGGCAGCAAATGCCGGATGACGAAGACGTCTAGTCAGGCTCCGGCGGTGGCGGCGGGGGCGGCGGCGACAGGTGGACGGCCATCGATCGGAGGTCGGCGATGAAGGCTGAGATGGCGTCGCGGTCCAGGGGACGGCTAAGTGGCCGCCAAAGCTGCAAGAAACCCGAGAGTTTGAAGAGAGCGTCAGTAGACCGACGAAGAGGAGTGCGCTGAATCACGAGCTTATTGCGAACAGTCCAGAGGGTCCAGGCGAGGACCCTAATCTCAAGCCACCTAATGTGGCGAGAAGTCGCAGGAGACAACTGGAGTTCGTCAAATAAGTCAGGGAAGTTGGTGTGGCACCAATTTCCACCGACCACTTTGCGAAAGCAGCTCCAGAGGAACTGGGCGGACACGCAGGAGAAGAAAATGTGGTTCGAGTCTTCGAGAACTCCACAGAGCGGGCAGAGGCCAGTGCCCGGGCCATTGCGCTTGCGTACCTCCACCCCGGACGGGATCCGGCCACGAATCCATTGCCACATGAAGATACGGATCTTCAGCGGCAAGCGGATGGACCAAACCATCAAGAGAGGGAAAGGGGCGGCAGACGGAGCGATGGCCAGGTAGAGAGATTTGGTGGAGAATTGGCCCGAGGGTTCGAGGCGCCACCGAACTAGGTCAGGACCACCAATGAGCGAGGGTTCGTGGTTTGCAATACAGTCGAGTAACTCACGCCAGGCGGCGGATTCCATTGGACCAAAGGCCCGCCAGAAAGCAAGGCGCCCTAAGTCAAGAAGGGCCCTATCAACGGAAATCACGGGGTCAACGGAGATGGAGAAGAGACCAGGGAAGCGAGACGTGAAGGGAGTGTCCCCGGCCCACTGATCAAACCAGAACAACGTCGAGGTTCCAGCTCCCACCGAGATGGATGTCCCGATACGGAGGACCGGAAGAAGCTGGACGATCGACTGCCAGGACTGAGAGCCTCCGGACTTCTGGCAGAAGGCGAGAGGCTGCCCACGCAGGTATTTGTTCCGAATGATGTCAAGCAAAAGACCACCGTGCCCCTGCGAGATTCGCCAGAGCCAGCGGGAGAGGAGGGCAATGTTCATCCGTTTAGAGCACATGATGCCAATGCCCCCTTGCTCCCGGGGCTTGCAAATGTCAGGCCAACTGACCATATGGTATTTCTGCTTCTCCTTGTCGCCCGCCCAGTAAAAGCGGGACTGGATCTTGGCAATCTCCTTGTGAAGGGTCTCGTGGAGGCTGTAGAAGCTCATTAGGAACAAGAGGAGGCTGGAGAGAGAAGAATTGATGAGAATAGTCCGGGCTGCTTTGGACAACCACCGCCCCTGCCAGGGTTCGACGCGGGTTTGGAGCTTGGCCACGGAGAGGCGCAAGTCCGCGACGGTAAGCCTGGAGTCACTAATGGGCGTCCTCAAGTAAGTAGTGGGGAAAGTGCCCATGCGGCAATTAAGCCTGTTGGCGATGGCCAAAGACTCGGTGGGGAGGTATCCCATCACCATCACATCGCTCTTGTCGAAATTGATCTTGAGACCCGACATCTGTTGGAAGTAGAGAAGGAGGAACTTGAGGTTGGCGATATCGTTCTCCGAGCCTTCAACCATAATGATCGTGTCGTCGGCATACTGGAGAATGGATATCCCAGAGCCACCGACGAGGTGGGGAGTGATCCCACGAATATGGCCCGCGGCTTTCGCCTTATCAAGGATGGATGCTAGCGCGTCCACGACCATATTGAACAAGAACGGGGAGAAAGGATCACCTTGTCTGACCCCACATAGGGTGGGGAAGAAAGGGCCAATCTCGCCGTTGATGTTCACGGCCGTACGACCGCACGTGACCATTTGCATGACTCGAGTAATCCACCGATCGTCAAAGCCCTTCCGAAGAAGGACCTCCCTAAGGAAGGACTAGCTAACCGTGTCGTAAGCTTTATGGAAGTCAATATTCAGAAAGACCGCCTTGAGGTTTTTGGAGCGGACCTCATGGAGGACTTCATGAAGGACTAGGACCCCATCCAGGATGTACCGGCCCTAAATGAAAGCCGTCTGGTTGGGGTGCGTGACACGGTCGGCCAGCAGGGTCACCCTATTGGCGTACCCTTTAGCCAGGATCCTGAAGATGACGTTAATGACCATAATCGGCCGAAATTGACGAATGTCAGACGCCCTGGCAACCTTCGGGATGAGTGAGATGATCCCGTAGTTGAGTCGCTCGAGGTCAATGGAGCCAACGTAGAGCTCGTCGAAGATAGCCATGACCTCCGGTTTAATCACGTTCCAGAAGGCCTGGAAGAATCTCACAGGAAGGCCATCCGATCCCGGTGCAGAGGAGGAGTTCATGCCCTTAATGGCCTCCCAAACCTCCTGATCGGAGAAGGGGGCCGTTAGGGCCACGTTCTCCGCCTCAGACACCAACTGGGACCTGGCCCAATAGTCATGGGCAAGAGAAAGGCCGCTCCGAGGAGCGGCAAAGAACAAGGATCTATAGAATCCGTCAACGTGGGACCGAATGTCACGAGGGGACTGCAGAAGTGTCTCCCCCTCCCACAAGAGGGGGATGGTATTGCGTCTACGGTGGCCGTTGGCAATGGCCTGGAAGTATGCCGTATTCGCGTCGCCCTTCAAGACCCACTTCTGAGCACCCCGGAGGCGCCAATAGGTCTCCTCATCGGTATAGATCACGGAAAGCCCAACCGAATCAGCGCACAGGTCAAGGGCCTGGATCGCTGATAACAACATCTTCTTATGCTCACGAAGGTCACGCCCCAGATTAGCCCCCACCCCTTCATGAGCTGACGGGCCCGCTTCGCGCAGAAGTGCCACGAGTCAATGGCCGAGGGGGGGCGGGAGTGGGGGTGGGAGCGAGCCTCGATCCACCGAGTGCCAACCGCCTCAATAAAACCGGTTTGAGAGAGCCAGAATGTCTCGAACCGGAATCGAGGGGGGACTGGGGGACGCTCGTCAGCAGAAGAGAGGAGAAGGGGGACGTGGTCTGAGCCAATCCTCGTGATGGCGCGGAGGGAAGCTAAGGGGCAGCGGAGGTCCCAATCCGGGGACACTAGGACCCGGTCCAGGACGAACTGGGTCGGGGAGGCTTGCCGGTTGGTCCAGGTGAATCTGGCACCAATCTGGTCAATCTCGCGGAGGCCAAGGTCGGCAATGAAGTCATTGAACAACTGCATCCGAGCAAAGCAAACATTGTCATTGCTCTTGTCCTCCGCCACGCGGAGGAGGTTAAAATTGCCACCAACCACCACCGGGAGGGGGGCCGAGGAAATCTTCCGGTGGAGCTCCTCGAGGAAGGCGGCAGACCGACTATGGTCTGCGGGCCCGTAGACAATGATGACCTCCCACTTGAAGTTGAGAGAACTCTCGAAGAGCTCCATGCTCACGAAGAACTCCCCCGGTCCATGCTGCCCACCTCAAAGGTGGCATCCTTTATGCCTAAAAGGATGCCACCCGAGTGGTCGGCGCTCCCACTAGAAGGGAGCCAATGCCACACAAAGAGGTGGGAGCTCAGACGGTCAAGCTCAGGAAGCGAGAATTCAAGACGCATGGTCTCCTGGATGGCAACAATGTCAATGAGTTCATCATGCATGTATTCGATGAGTTGGCAGCGTCGGCCATCATGGCCGAAACCGCGGATGTTCCAGAACAGAGCACGCATTAAGGTGCCATTGGGGGGCTGCTTGACCCCAGAACGCGAGAGGCACTTTGGGAACGGAGAGCCGCAGTGCGGGAATGGGTGCGGCCCCGGATTTCGGTCCCTCCCACCGGGGGAGGGGGACCAATCTGCCGCGGCACCGTCGGGAGAGTGTTCTCCCCGGAAGGGGGAGGGACAGGGGGCAAGAGGAGAGCCGCACGGGCCTCCGCGAGCCTCCCATCCAGGATCTCACGGGCGCGGATCGCCGCAATCTGGACTAAGGGGGGCCAGATTCCCCCCGAAAAATGATTGCAGAATCCGAGGCCACCTTCGCAAGGTTGCCAAGAGGGATCGACTCGAGAGCAGATAAGGAGCAAGATGAAGCTGAGGGGGGACGGCGGGCGTACCTGGCTCCAGGTTCCGCGTAGCAGCCCAGATCTCCGCCCGCTCTAAGATGGGCAGAGCCGGACTACCCTCGGGATGAGCAGCATCCAGCCGAGCACTCCGATGAGACGCCGTCACCGAGGAGGAAGCCGACCTGCCACGTCGAGAGTAGGCAGCTGACCGCGGAGGAGGTGGCTGGGCGGCCACGGGAGTGGTCACCCTGGCCTCCCCATCCATGGTTAGGGCCCCAGCGGGAGAGGCCAGAAGAGCGGGCCCGGCGCAGCTGAGGAGGGTCGGGGTCGGAGCCGAGGGAGGGAGGAGCAGAGGCGGGAGAGCCTCGGGGGGAGGAGGCTGAGCGGCCGCGAGGGGGGACGCCGGGGGGTGTGCGTCGGCCACCAGGGCTACAACCACCTCAGGAGGAGCCGACGGCTCAGACTGTAGCTGACCAGGATCCGGAGTGGCAGCCAGGAGGGGGGCCAACTCTGGACCCAGTGTGACGAGATCTGCCGATGAGGGAGAGCGTGGGGAAGAAGCCGGGCAGACGACCAGGCCGACACTGGAGATGTCGCTCTCCTCGGAGGAAGACGCCGCGGGAACCAGGGGGTCGCCAAGAGCCAGAAGGGGCGCGGCCTAGCGACCCTTGCCCCCGGCTGCCAGAGGAAGAGGCGAGGGGGAAGGGGAGCGGGAGTCCTCCGACCCCCCCTCCCCTCGTCGTCAGAGTGGTGCGAGAGAGCATGGTGACGACCGCGGTAGTCTCCATCAGCCCCCGGGTTACCACCAGGGAGGCCGGCGTCCAAGGAGCGGGGGCGGCCGACGTGGTTGGGAGGCTCAGGGGAGATCCTGAGGTCGAAGCCCTAGTCGTTGAAGAACACTCGGACGGTGGTGCGGAGCTTGGAGGAGTCGAGGCACTTGACCTTGACCCGAACCTCCTCCTCTTTGCGCAGTGAGAGCTTATCGACCACCACCACCTTGCCCAGGAGGCGGGACATCTGGCGGATGACGAGCTCAAACCGCGCAATGTCAGGAAGGCTGGCGACAAGAATCCAAGTTGTGTCGAGAACGGCCACCGCATGGGCATCAAGAATTGGCTTGGAAATGTCAACGACCAGCTGGTTGAGAGCGAGCATGATCCGGCCACTGCGGGTCGCGTAGCCGTAGCTGACAGAGTCAGGGAAGACGAGGTGAAGACGTGGCCAGCGAAGGGGGTGACCACCCAGTCCTACTAGCGGCGGTAGAGGTGGTTCAGCTCCGCCTCGATCATCTCGGGGGAGGCCACCCCGTCCACCACAGTGACGACTTCCTGGAGGGTCGGCGAAGGTGGCGGGACATCAAGGACCTCGAGGTGGAAGAAGCCAAGCCCCTCGATGCCATGGCCATACATCATGAGCTCCGACACTGCCGGTCTATCGGGACACAGGAGAGCTGGGTGCCCTGGATCCTTGCAGAGTGCTGCTACCTCTCAGGTCAACTGTGTCAACCCCCAGTGCTGCCACCTCTGCAAGGCCACTATGGAGTGCTGCTACCTCTCAGGTCAACTGTGTCAACCCCCAGTGCTGCTACCTCTGCAAGGATCCGGGGCACCCAGCTCTCTTGTGTCCCGATAAACCGGTGGTGTCGGAGCTCATGATGTACGGCCATGGCATCGAGGGGCTTGGCTTCTTCCACCTCGAGGTCCCTGATGTCCCGCCACCTTCGCCGACCCTCCAGGCAGTCGTCACTGTGGTGGGCGGGGTGGCCTCCCCCGAGATGATCGAGGCGGAGCTAAACCACCTCTACCGCCGCTAGTGGGACTGGGTGGTCACCCCCTCCGCTGGCCACGTCTTCATCGTCGTCTTCCCCGACTCTGTCAGCTACGGCTACGCGACCCGCAGTGGCCGGATCACACTCGCTCTCAACCAGCTGGTCGTCGACATTTCCAATCCAATTCTTGATGCCCATGCGGTGGCCGTTCTCGACACCACTTGGATTCTTTTAGCCAGCCTTCCTAACATTGCGCGGTCTGAGCTCGTCATCCGCCAGATGTCCCGCCTCCTGGGCAAGGTGGTGGTGGTCGATGAGCTCTCGCTGCACAAAGAGGAGGAGGTTCGGGTCAAGGTCAAGTGCCTCGACTCCTCCAAGCTCCGCACCACCGTCCGAGTGTTCTTCAACGACCAGGGCTTCGATCTCAGGATCTCCCCTGAGCCTCCCAACCACGTCGGCCGCCCCCGCTCCTTGGACGCCGGCCTCCCTGGTGGTAACCCGGGGGCTGACGGAGACTACCGTGGTCGTCACCATGCTCGCTCGCACCACTCCGACGACGAGGGGGGGTCGGAGGACTCCCGCTCCCCTTCCTCCTCGCCTCCGCCTCCGGCAGCCGGGGGAAAGGGTCGCCAGCCCGCGCCCCTTCTGGCTCTCGGCGACCCCCTGGTTCCCGCGACGTCTTCCTCCGAGGAGAGCGACATCTCCAGTGTCGGCCTGGTCATCTGCCCGGCTTCTTCCCCCACGCTCTCCCTCTTCGGCAGATCTCGTCACACCGGGTCCGGACTTGGCCCCCCTCCTGGCTGCCACTCCGGATCCCGGTCAGCTGCAGTCTGAGCCGTCGGCTCCTCCTGAGGTGGCTGTAGCCCTGGTGGCCGACACACACACCCCGGCGTCCCCCTCGCGGCCGCTCAGCCTCCTCCCCCCGAGGCTCTCCCGCCTCTGCTGCTCCCTCCCTCGGCTCCGACCCCGACCCCGACCCTCCTCAGCTGCGCCATGCCCGCTCTTCTGGCCTCTCCCGCTGGGGCCCTGACCATGGATGGGGAGGCCATGGTGACCACTGCCGTGGCCACCCAGCCACCTCCTCCTCGGTCAGCTGCCTACTCTCGCCGTGGCAGGTCGGCTTCCTCCCCGGTGACGGCGTCTCGTCGGAGTGCTCGGCTGGATGCTGCTCATCCCGAGGGTAGTCCGGCTCTGCCCATCTCAGAGCGGGCGGAGATCCGGGCTGCTGCGTGGAACCTGGAGCCAGGTACGCCCGCTGTGCCCCCTCGGCTTCATCTTGCTCCTTCTCTGCTCTCGAGTCGATCCCTCTTGGCAACCTTGCGAAGGTGGCCTCGGATTCTGCGATCATTTTTCGGGGGAATCTGGTCCCCCTTAGTCCAGATTGCGGCGATCCGCGCCCGTGAGATCCTGGATGGGAGGCTCGCGGAGGCCCGTGCCGCTCTCCTCTTGCCCCCTGTCCCTCCCCCTGTATCTCCCCCTTCGCAGGGGAGGTCCTATATGTCGAGCGGCAAAAAAGAAGCGCATGTGTGGATCGAACTCCAGACCTCTCGGTGGATTCTAGCGTGCCTAGCCAGCCGAGCTAGCATCCTACAACATTTTTAGCGCAACGCTAGCCTAAAAACGCGTGCACTTCGTTTTTATAATTTCTGTTTTTTCATTCGATGTGAAAATAATTCGGATTATAAAAATGTTCTAAATTTTCAAAAAATTGTAAACTGTCAAAACCAATTCTTGAATTCAAACAATATTCGTGATTTCAACAAGAATAAACATTTTATTAATTTTAAAGTTTTTTTATTTTGATTAACAAACTTTAATGAGAATTTAAAAAATAACCATGAACAATTTATTTGTATTTGATGAACAAAATTTACAATTGATGAACATTTTTGGAACCTGATGAACAAACTTTGTATTCAAGAACATTAAAAAAATGATGAAATAATTTTGCGTTCAATGAACAAAATTTGATTTTAATGAACATTTTTTGAAAAGGATGAACATAATATAATTTGATGAACAATATTTTAGTTTGATGAACATGTTTAAATCTAATGAACAACAAATTAAATTTGATGGACTTTTTTGGAATGCTTGAACATGTTTTTACATGGTTGAATATTTTTTAAATTTGATGAACAAAAAAATGTTCACAAATTTAAATAAAAATCAAAAAACATGCAAAAGGAAATATGAAAAATATAAAAAATAATAAGGAAAACAGAAAAGGAAAAGAACACGACAAAGGAAAAAGAAAGAAAAAAAATGAGAGATAAAATAAGAAAATAAATAAATTAATAGAAAATAAAAACAAAACATAAGTATAAAAAGAAAATTTGATAGAGAAATGATAATAAAAAAATTGTGAATGTTCTAGAACCTTCCCAAAACAGGTGGGGAATAAACCGTAAAATGGGCTCGAGGGGTGCGCTGTAGGGTAATAGCGTGGGACCTACGTGTTGTATAGAATCTGCCAAGCAGCCCTAAAAAAAGGCGAGCGATAGGCACCAGTGCGCCGGCCGAAATTTCAGCCGGTCGCACCGCGTACGTACGATTTGGTCTTAATAGCTGTAGATACCTTTCCCTCAACTGCTTCGCTAGTTAAAAAAAATAAGCCATGGCGCAAGTTCATCCAGAGCAGCCTCATGATCCCCCAGCTTGCTGGCCATCCACGTCGGCGCTGGCCGCCGCCCTCGTCGCCGGTGGTCGACCCTCGTTGCAGCCGGCCGCCGCCCTCGCACAACCTCCTCCCCCGCATTCGAAAAAAATCGCTCCATGGAGCTTGTAGCACGAATCCTCCTCGGTTCCAGCATGAAAAACCTCATCTGCAACCTCACAGCTACCGCGGCATCGCCATCGCAGTACAATGCTTATTTGCTTGTATCAATTTGTGTAGCTGGTTATATCGTTTTCCATCCACCATGGTAGCATCTTCCTTCTTCGTCCTTCCATCTTGTACCTGTACTGCTGTCAGTTGTAGCATTTCGCATTATGTTTGTAGCAAAGCATGATGCTGGTTGTAGCAAAAATCAAAACATAATTGTGCGATGCAGCAAATCATGATGGCGGTTGTAGCTAGATGGGATGTTGGTAGTAGCAATTTTCAATGCCAGTTGTAGCATGCAGCACAAATCCGCGGTGCCCGTCCTCGCTAAATGTCGCTTGGAGTAGTGCCGCCCATCCTCGCCGCTCGCTGTCACCACGCTCAGCAGCCTCGGTTGTAGCAAAAAACGAAACAGGACGTAGCAGGAAACGAAGTTGGTTGTAGCAAAAAACAAGTTATTGTGCGTGGTCATCACGCTCGCCATCCTTGGTTTGTAGCAAAAAGGAAGCCGGTTGTAGCAAAAATGAAGCCGGTTGTAGCAAAAAACAGACTCGGGAGGTGTACTAAGTAGCTTGTGGTCATAGGGTAGCTCTCTGTGGTCGCAACCAATGGCAAGAGATGGTATTTGGACTAGCTTGCGGCGGTGCCATGAGAGCCTGTTTGGTGGAGTTGAGAAGAAAGGAAGGGAGAAGAATAGAAGATAGCATCTACGTTAGGTGAAGAAAACGATTGGAGGACGAGCCTTGCTAGCGGCTTGCGACCGGCCCAACGTTTGGCCGGTGCGCCGACGTCAAACGTTTCCCTAAAAAAACGGATCTGCCAAACGGCAACTAGGAGCTCCCCTATTTGCACGGGGACCCCGCTTATTGCGCACGAATGCATTTTTTATCGCATTAAGCGATCACACAGTGACGTATCGCTGAAAGAGTCTGGTAATTGGGCCGGCCCATTCGCTGGCAGTCAATGAAGAAAAAAGGGCAGGAGAAATGGGACGCGCCTGGATTCAATCCCTGCTCTCACTAATTCACAGGATGTGTGACTAGCCAATGTGATAGGCACGTGTTGGTGACAAATGAGAAGGGAGGTCTTTATTAACTCGAAACAAGCCGGGTTTTTCACTAGTTATTCTTTGTTTTTCTTTTCATTTTTTTGGCTTTCCTCCATTTTCTCTTTCTTTACTCCATTTTCTGTTTTCATTATGTTTGTTTTTGTTTTCACTCTACATTTTCGTATATGCCAAAAATATTTTTTTAATTAAGTGATCAACATTTTTTGTATACGCGTTCAACATTGTCCGAATGCTTATTCAACATTTTTCAAAAAATTGTTCAACATTTAATACTTATCAATATTTTAAAAAACTTGTTCACCATTTGTCATATACTCGTTCAACATTTTCTAAGACCTATTCAACATTTTCAATACTTATTTAACATTTTTCAAATACTTGTTCAACATTTTTCAAATTATTGTTCAATATTTTCAAATAGTTATTCAACATTTTTATATACCCATTCAACATTTTTTAATACCTATTCAACCTTTTTCAAAGTATTCGGCATTTTTAATACTTATTCAACATTCCCAAATATTTGTTCAGCATTTTTAATACTTATTCAAAAAAAATTCAAATGTGTTTTTAAAAGTGTATTTTTGTAATATGTCTAGGACGCCCCCAGAAGCGAGCACAGTGTCCTGGCTCGCTGAACGCGAGAAATAGAGGCGTAGCCAGCATCGCTGACACATGCTCAAATGGGCCTCATCAGCACAACCCATTCATAGGTACTTTTTTCCTTTGTCTAAAAAAGGTACTTTTTTCCTTTTTGGAAAATGTGTTTCATAAATATAATTAGGTTCCCCGTAATGAGTCTTAAAAATTGGAATCTAGCAGTATCATGTAGCCAAATTCGGTTTGGCTTCCTAAAATTTAGCTGTACTTTAAGTTTCTCTGAGACGCACGTTTTGACGTGGTTTGTATCTCTGGTTTCGTTCTGGTAATGGAACCTGGGGGCTTTGGCCCTCCTTTTAGTCTAAAAAATATAAATTTTTTAAAAACTAATAAAAATATCTTTTAAACAACATTAGTGAATACATAAAAATATGTACTTTTCAGAAATATATAACAGTTAAATAATTATTTATCTATTTAAAAAAATCAAGCATTAAAATTTTAAAGTTATTTAAAAATTTTCATTTATTTTAAAACAAATTTCATGCATTTTTTTCAAAAGATTATAAGGGTCAAGATGTGTCAAAAAACATATATGTTTAGAATCGTTTTTGTAATTTAAAAATATATTCCTATAATACTTTTAAAATATGCATGATTTTATAAAATTGTTTGCGTGTCTATATAAAATGTAATTATATTTTATAAATTTTCATGTAATTTAGTAAGTGTTCATATACATAGGAAAAAAATCATGTTTTCTTTAAAAAAATGCACCATAGAGCGTCCTAGCCGGACAAATATTTTTTGACTTAAGGTATATGATTTTGGGTGGCTGAAATGTTGACCAACTTGTATATACCCGCAAAAAAAAAACTTGTATATGGGGCTCCCCTTTGTATATTGGGCACACCTGTGTCAAAATCAGGTGAGTTAGGTTAGAGGATCTCTGCTCGTCCTGGGGGTCAGGGGGCACCCGTTGGAAGGGGCGCTGCAGCTGGGTGCTTGTTTTTTATTGTTTGAATTAACTGAGGGTCAGCTGCTTCATCAAGCTTGCGCAAAATAAATTTTTAATCGCGGTGATCTTGTTCATAATAAACACGTGAAAGAAAGCTTCTCAAGATCTTTGCTAGTAATATCCGGGCCGCCACAGTCGTCGACGAAGTATTACTTGTTTTTGAACTGACTGAAATGTCGTGCCATATATTATGTGTCCCTCTCGGCTGGCTTTATCAGAAACCAAATAAGTATCACACACGTTTAGATCGTAATCCTTCCATCCTTAGCCTGTTTCCTCCTTGAGAGCCTTGGCGACTGGGTCGCAGTGGATCACATCGAACTAAGAAAGAAATATCTTGGACTAGTTTCACCCGGGGTACCTGCCCGCGGTGGCTCGAACACGATAAGCTTAAGGCTAATACAATATGAGAAGATGCCAGACAGCTGTGACATGATCACATACTAAACCATGGCATATACCCTGCATTTCTGTCGTTTATCCATGGAGCCAATGTGCTAAAAGAAGAACCGGCCCTAATTGGCATTCGATCATCATTATATATTAGTACTATCCAAGATCGCAATATCTAGGACTAAATTCAAATGCCAGAGGCGACCTTGCTTGCTCAATAAATCAACTCAAATCCGCCCTGCCTTAGATGCAGCTGCCTGCGCTGTCAAGTGTCAACGAAGGCACTACCCATTTCCTCAGCCTACAAATGTGTCGCCGATGCCGCCATTAATGCTCACAAGTCATAAGTTACCAGCATCCCACACAAGTCGCGAGCATTGCACGCACGAAGCTTTCGACCAACGATGTCGTCGTCGTCGTCGTCAGCGGGCCTCCCGTGGCAGGCGCGCGGCGGCGGTGTCTTTGACTTCGGGCAGGGCAGCGCGCTGGTGCTCGCGTCGTACCCGGTGCTCCTGCTCCTCGTCCTTCTCTCCGCGTTCGTCAAGTACGTCTGGATCGCGCTCGCGCTCTACTGCGCGATCCTGTTCGTGCTCTCCTGCACCGGCCGCTTGCTCGCCGGGCCGGTGGTGTTCGTGCACGACGAGGCCAGGGCGGCCGTCGAGCGGGGCGGCCTATCGCAGGCGTCCATTGCTGCTATCCCGGCGTTCGTGTACGCTGCCGCTGCCGGCGACGGCGAGGCCCAGTGCGCGGTGTGCCTGGAGGCTCTGTCCGGCGGGGAGGAGGCGCGACGGCTGCCGGTGTGCGCGCACACGTTCCACGTCGGGTGCATCGACATGTGGTTCCACTCGCATGCGACCTGCCCGGTCTGCCGCTGCCATGTCGAGCTGCCCAAGGCCGGCAAGATGGCGCCGTTGCCGCCAGAGCTGCCTCTCCCGCCGGTGTAGTTGTCGCTGACTGTGCCAGTACATAAGATTGTACACATTTAAATTTGAGATCCCTCACTGCCTCAGTATTGTCTTATTGTACTCCGCTGACGATCGAATACGGTATACTCTTTACATGCTTAATTAATGTGTTACTGCCGCCGTCCTGTTTTATTAGTCCTTTTCAAAAATTAGTCCCTTTGTATTTTGTGTCAAAATTTGACCACAAATTTAACTGATAAAATGTTAATACATGTCGTTAAAAATTGTATCAATGAATTCGTATTTGAACATAGTCCGGCAATACTATATTTTTATGTATAACTTAAATTTATTATTTAAAATCACATTGTCAAAATATGACTCTAAATACGAGGGGTTACTAATAACCCATGATGGAGGTAGTACGCTACTCCATACTCTCTGTGACTGAAAATACCATTATATTTTAGGTGCCTCACTGCTCCAGTATTATTAGATTTCCTTTTAAAATCAAACTTTCTAAATTTTGATCAAGTTTATTGAAAATATAGACATTTAGCATATCAAATAAATACCATTTGATTCACCATGAAATATAATATTATATATTTTTAATATTGTAGACATTCAAAAATTTCTTTATAAATTTGGTCAAAGTGTATCACATAAAAAATTACTAGGTCAAAGTTAATAAAACTCTTTTGTCTTTTTTTGGAAGTTAATGAAGCTCTGTTCTCACTAAAACCTATGCACAATGTACTACTAGTGTACATGTACGTGCAAATGCACACATTGGCTTCCCTCGCCTGATTGGTGCATTGCACAACAACCAGCTCAAAACTCCGTCCCAAATCCCTCTGGGATGACGCGATTAGTACGCGCGCTACCGATGCTTATGGACCGGCTGCCAAGGCGGCTGAGGCAGCCAGCTACATGCACGGATGGATGACAACAGTAGCAAACATGTGGATTTTTCCAGCATTGATATTTGTGGATGGTTCTAGAGAACAACAGTAGCTTGACAGGTACTGATTATCTGTGGATGGTTCCAGAGAACAACAGTAGCTTCGCTGGTACTATAGCTAGAACTGTAGCAGCGAATCCGAACATTTCCAACCATTGGATGGACCCTATCAATGGTTTAGGTTGCTTCCTGGTTATAAGATTTAAAATTTCAAAACTGGTACACTATATAGATAGTATAGATGTGTACTAATCTTGTGAAACCATCCGCTTTTCTGTCAAATCACTCTAATAGTCGCATTTTGTGCACCGTTGATTGTGATATAGGAAAAATGAGATTTTTTTTGCGGGAACGCCTGACCTATTCATCTTCAATTATGGTAGTACAACGAACACCAAAAATAATAATAATTACATCCAGATTCATAGACCATCTAATGACGACTACAAGCACTGAAGCGTGCCGAAGGCGCGCCACCGTCATTGCCCCTCCCTCACTGGAGTCGAGCAAAACTTATTGTAGTAGATAGTCTAGAAGTCGTCGTACTAAGACCCCATAGGACAAGCGCACCAGAACAGCAACCGCCGCCGATGGAGAACGTAGATCGGAAGGATCAAACGTGAAGAGACAAAAACGTATACGAACGATGAACAGATCCGAGCAAATCCACCAGAAGTAGATCCATCGGGACACATCTCCACATACCCACCGACGATGCTAAATGCACCACCAGAACGGGGGCTAGACGGGGAGAACCTTATTCCATCTTCAGGAAGTCGTGGGCGTCTCGTCTTTGTAAGTGCATCTAGTGCCACCCCTAGTTCGTTTTGGAGTATTGACGACAAACAAGGTTGAGGGACTAATGTGTTTGTGAGAATTGCAGGATAACACAGGTGGTGTCCCTCATTGATTCGGTTTACCTACCAGAGATGACCCCTAAGAATGTGTGAAGACATTGAAGACAATGGTGGTTCGTGAAGACATTCACGATGAAGATTATGACGCGTGAAGCTATTCACTTGAAGACTATGGAGTGCGAAGATATAGTTGTTTCGTAGTTTTCTTTTCTTCTTATTGAGTCATAGGAACCACCGTACTGTTAAGTGGGGTCCAAGTGAACAAAGTCAGAGTGACTGAAGTGATGCTCAACCAAATCCTATGTCTTCGAGCGAAGATGAAAGTGCAACTATCCCTAAGTGGTTTTGGTAATTCATAACAACATATAGCTCATTGAGCTAATGCTATTCCAAGACTATTATTTCAGGAAAGCTCAATGAATGGCATGGCATGGATGATGAAAGTGGATCCCTCAAAATATCAAGGACAAATGATTGGCTCAAGCTCAAAAGCTCAAGACTCTTCATTTTACATTTTAGTGATCCAAGATCACATTGAGTCTATAGGAAAAGCCAATACTATCAATGAGGGATGAGGTGTTGCTTAATGAGCCTCTTGCTTCAAGTGCTTAGTGATATGCTCCAAATACCCTCAACTACTTTCTCACATCCTCATATGACCTAAACCCAAAGTCAAAATCGGTCACACCGATTCTTTCTATCCGGCGCCACCGAGTTCAAATGTCATAGCCACTGCCACAAACCCTAGGCAAATCGGTCTCACCGATAGGGATCTCGGTCTCACCGAGATGGGATTGTAATCTCTCTGTTTCCCTTCGTAACGTTTTGGTCTAATCGAAGTGAGCGATCGGTCCCACCGAGATTGCAATGGAAACTCCCTGTTTCCCCTTCGTAACGCTTCGGTCTCACCGAAATGAGCGAATCGGTCCCACCGAGTTTACCTGACCAACTCTCTGGAAAGATTATTACCAAAATCGGTCTCACCGAGTTTGTGTAATCGGTCTTACCGAGATTACGTTATGCCCTAACCCTAACCATATCGGTCTTACCGAGTTGCATGTCGGTCCCACCGAAAATCCTAACGGTCACTAGGTTTACTAAATCGGTCCGACCGAGTTTGTTGATTCAGTCCCACCAAGTTTGGTAAATTGTGTGTAACGGTTAGATTTTGTGTGGAGGCTATATATACCCCTCCACCTCCTCTTCATTCGTTGAGAGAGCCATCAGAACAAACCTACACTTCCAACTTACCATTTCTGAGAGAGAACCACCTACTCATGTGTTGAGGCCAAGATATTCCATTCCTACCATATGAAGTTTGATCTCTAGCCTTCCCGAAGTTGCTTTCCACTCAAATCTTCTTTCCACCAGATCCAAATCCTATGAGAGAGAGTTGAGTGTTGGGGAGACTATCATTTGAAGCACAAGAGCAAGGAGTTCATCATCAACGCACCATTTGTTACTTCTTGGAGAATGGTGTCTCCTAGATTGGCTAGGTGTCACTTGGGAGCCTCCGACAAGATTGTGGAGTTGAACCAAGGAGTTTGTAAGGGCAAGGAGATCGCCTACTTCATGAAGATCTACCGCTAGTGAGGCAAGTCCTTCGTGGGCGACGGCCATGGTGGGATAGACAAGGTTGCTTCTTCGTGGACCCTTCGTGGGTGGAGCCCTCCGTGGACTCACGCAACCGTTACCCTTCGTGGGTTGAAGTCTCCATCAACGTGGATGTACGATAGCACCACCTATCGGAACCACGCCAAAAACATCCGTGTCTCCAATTGCGTTTGAATCCTCCAAACCCTTCCCTTTACTTTCTTGCAAGTTGCATGCTTTAATTTCCGCTGCTCATATACTCTTTGCATGCTTGCTTGAATTGTGTGATGATTGCTTGACTTGTCCAAAGATTGCTAAAATCTGCCAAACTCTAAAATTGGGAAAAGGTTAAGTTTTTAATTGGTCAAGTAGTCTAATCACCCCCCTCTAGACATACTTCAAGGTCCTACCGAAGACAATGAGAGCAAATCTTATCCAGAGCTGGATGAGTCAGCTTTGCTTGTAGCCCAAGCCAAGCTGCCGCGTGTGTTTGAAATCTGACCGTTGGACACGTGTCAGTTCCTTAGTGACCCAGGGTCATTTTGGACAAATCAGGTTTGGTTGCCTCCTAGCTATAAATAGCCCACCCCCTACACCATAAATTGGTGGCTGCTTAGAGTTAGTGCACGACTTTTGTCGTTTGAGAGCAACCCACCTCCGAGGCATTTGAGAGAGAAATCCTTGCAAGGACAAAGCCCAAAACACCCAAAGCCAAAGAGTGTTAGGCATTGTAAGTGCATCTAGTGCCATCTCTAGTTGGTTTTGGAGTATTGACGACAAACCTGGTTGAGGGACTAATGTGTTTGTGAGAATTGCAGGATAACACAGGTAGTAGTCCCTCGTTGATTCGGTTTACCTACCGGAGATGACCCCTAAAAATGTGTGAAGACATTGAATACAATGGTGGTCTGTGAAGCTATTCCCGTTGAAGTCTATGACATGAGAAGACATCGCATGAAGACTATGGAGCGCGAAGACTTAGTTGTTTTGTTGTTTCCTTTTCTTCTGTGTTGAGTCATAGGAACCACCGCACTATTAAGTGGGGTCCAAGTGAACAAAGTCAGAGTGACTAAAGTGATGCTCAACCAAATCCTATGTCTTCGAGCGAAGACAATGAGAAAATCTTATCCACAGTCGGATGAGTCAGCTTTACTTGTAGCCCAAGTCAAGCTGCCGCGTGTGTTTGAAATCTGCCTGTTGGGACACGTGTCAGTTCCTTAGTGACCCAGGGTCATTTCGAACAAATCAGGCCGAGTTGCCGAGTGGCTATAAATAGCCCACCCCCTACACCATAAATTAGTGGCTGCTCAGAGTTAGTGCATGGCTTTTGTCATTTGAGAGCAACACACCTCCGAAGCATTTGAGAGAGAATCCTTGTGAGGACAAAGCCCAAACCACCCAGAGCCCAAAGAGTGTTTGGAATCACTGAAGTCTTTCTGTCCGCGTGATGTGAAGACTTGTTACACTTGAGGACTATGAATCCTCCAGCTGGTTAGGCATCGCGTTTTGAGCATCCAAGAGACATTGTGGATTGCCGGTGAACAAAGTCTGTGAAGGTTTGGAAGTCTACCTTGAAGACTTACCAGAGTGATTGGGCGGGGACTAAGTGTCCTTAGCTCAACGGGAATAAGGTGAAGACGCGGTCTTCTGAGTTGAATCTCAGCCTCCCTAACCAGACGTACAGTTGTTACAGCAACTGGAACTGGTCAAAAAAATCATTATCCTCTCCAAGCTACTGGTTCTATCTCTCACTTCTCTTTACTTACAGTTTGTCTTCGTGAAGTCATTGCCTGCTTGCATTATCTGTTTGACTTCACAGTGTGACTACTTGTTCTGATTGGCTTCATACTATCTTCCATCCTGATCCTTACTACCTAGCTGCTAATAGTCTTCATGCTTTCACTTCATTGAATACTTGACTATGACTTTTCTAGTGTAGTCTACCTTCCGCTGCATACAAATAGGGTCATTTCTATTGTTTGTCTTCGAAACTCTCATGTTTTGAAGACTTCCATAAAAATCTCCTATTCACCCCCTCTAGTCGATATCCAGCTCTTTCAATTGGTATCAGAGCAAGGTACTCCCTTATTCTGTGTGGTTCGATTTAACCACCTAGTGTTTTAGCTATGTCGACTACATGGATAGTCAAAGTCTCCACTGCGTGCCCCATATTCGATGGCACTGAATACCCCTACTGGAAGAATAAGATGCACATGCATCTTGAAGCCATTGATGTTGATCTATGGTATGTCGTCAAGAACGGTGTTCCCAAGACCGGTGAAGGTGTCACCCCTGCTGATGTCAAGAAGTTCGTTTAACTGGACTCTACCGCCAAGAGCATCATCTGTGGTCCTCTGACCAAAGGACAATATGGCCGTGTGAGTGCTCTGAAAACATTGAAGCTAGTCTGGGACTGGCTCTCCAAGGTCAACGAAGGCGTCTCAACTTAGTGAGATCAAAGGATCAATGTTCTCCGCAACCTCTCCAACCGCTTTAAGAGACACGACAATGAGAACGTCCAGCTCACATTTGATCGCCTCACTGATATCGCAAATGAGCTCCAAGCACTCGCCGCCACTGAGATCACGAAGCATGAAATAGTCAAGACACTACTGAGATCACTTGATAGCTCATTTGACACCCTAGCCCTGATGATTCAAGAACGCCCTGACTTCAAGACTCTCGATCCGTCTGACATACTTGAGAGGCTCAACACACATGAGTTTCAGCTATCTGAGAAACGAGATATCTATGGCCCCAACTATGGCCGAACTCGCACTTTGAAAGAAAAGGTTGTTTCCTCATATGAAGAAGAATCTGACTGCAGTTCTGGTGATCCTGAAGACATTGGAAAGGAGCTTGCTATGCTAGTGAAGAAGTTCCAGAAATTCACTAAGAAGAAAGGCTTCAAAAAGTCTTCACGATCCAGCTCAAGAAATGATGAAGCTTCCACCCATGACCACAAGAAGAGAACATGCCACAAGTGCAAGAAACCTGGTCACTACATCTCTGAGTGTCCTCGGTGGGACAATGAGAAGAGGAAGAAGAAGAGCAAACAATATGATTCTGATGACAAGAAGAAAAAGAAATCCTCAAAGTCTTCTTCCAAGTCTTCTTCCAAGTCTTCATCACATAAGAAGAGCTCATCTGGCAAGGCTCGTGCTTTTGTTGGCAAGGAGATGGATTCAGAGGAGGAGTCTGCTTCTGAGGAGGCAGCGGTGGAATCTGAGGAGGAGTCCGACTCTGGCGTTGCAAGTCTAGCTCTAGCTACAACTTATGTTGCCAAGTCCATCTTCAACACTGAAGACAATGGCTCCGTCACCAATGCTGATGATAATTACAAGGACGACTCTGCTCCCACCTACTGCTTCATGGCACGTGGTGCCAAGGTAAAATCACGCGATGCTTACTTTCAAACATCAAGTGAAGATGACTCTGATTGTGAATCCAAACCTAGCTACAAAACTCTTGCTAAAATTGCAACTGAACAACAGAAAGCTATGGAACATATTCAAAAACTATTAGACAAAAGCGATGACCTGTTGGACGCGGAAATGACCCGTTCTCAGTCCTTAATTGAAGACATCAAAAATCTTCATGTTAAGTACGAGGAACTTGAAAGTCGTCATGAAACGCTCTCAACAAATCATGAAAATCTTTCCTACGATTATATTCAAAGGAAGCAAGATCTTGAGAAATTGAGAACGTTCATGAAGATCTTCAAAAAGAGAACGAATCACTTCGCGCTCAACAGATCAGTCCCGCTTAGGAAGGATTTGAACCACCATGTCTAAAAAACATTGAGCGTGATAATGCTGCCTCTGTTGCTGAATGTTCTATTACTGCTACTATTGCAATATCTTCAACTGCCGATGTGGTAACTAACCCCTCTGCTGAGGATACCACTACTATTGCTGATGAAAATGCTTGGTTGAAGACACTACTTGAGACATGGATGTACAAAAGTCTCAAAGGGCATCAGACATTATGTGATGTCCTCAAAAAGCAGATTCTGAACCAAAACCCTAGGAAAGAGGGTGTTGGGTTCGAGAGGAAAATGAATGTTGATGGGTCTTACTGGAAGCCTGAGCAGTACCCCAAAACCACATGGGTTGCTACAAAGGAACCTTCAGTAGATCCATCCACCTTATCTGGTTTCACTTGTGCTAACCCTATTATCATTGATGAATCCTTTGATGCAAACTATAAACCGTTTAAGAATCAGAATGGCGAAGTGTTTGCCAGGTATATTGGTACTAACTGCAGGAATGGGCCACCTATGAAGAAGATATGGGTACCCAAAAGTAGTCTTCAGAATCTTCCTGTGAATGTCATCATGACACCACCAGGGAAGAAGACAAACCCCATACCAAAGGCTTCATATGGTCCAAAAGCTTCATACAGACCGAGGACTCATTTGAGTCACCCTAACATTAATGTTTTGCAGGGAAATCATACTCAGACCCATGAATATGAGCGTGTTTCCTCAAACCGCTATGTTCATAGAACAAAGATCTTTTCTGCTTATTCCTATGAGTATTATTCACCTCCTGCAAGGCTATTTACTAGGGCTCCAAAGCCGAAGTTCTCAGATGCTGCACTTAGACTCATTGCTTCTAAGCCACCCCTGAAAATGTGGGTGGTTAAGAAAACTTAACTCTCTTTTGCAGGGAAAGGTCTCCAGCCGGAAATCAAAGGCGTCTGATGCTTATGTTGGGGACCTTAAACATCTTGTGGGGCGCAAGATAAAGTGCCCAAATGGTCTCACTATGTATTTCGTCCCGGGATTCCTTGACACTCATCCTATCTATCCTAACCAAGATCTGCATTTCCATGTTCCACTTGTTCGTCAAATGTTTATGCTTCACAACTCGCTTGGTGAAGCCTATCCCCCAAACTGCACTGTAGGCTATGACACCTCGTACTTCAGAATGGATTATGGACAGTGGATGCACTAACCACATGACTGGCGATCGAAGTCTACTGATGGATTCAATGCTACGTCCATCAGACAAGAGTCACATCACATTTATTGACACTGGTAAAAGCAAGGTATTGGGTCTAGGTAGAGTTGCAATATCAAGGGATCATCACATGGATAAAGTGATGCTTGTTGAATCCCTTGGTTTCAACTTAATGTCTGTCTCAATGCTTTGTGACTTAAACATGATTGTGCTATTTGGAAAATATCATTGTCTTGTTCTAATGGAATCTGACAAGTCTCTAGTCTTTGAAGGGTATCAGAAAGATGATCTGTATATGGTAGATTTCTCAGCAGGACCACAGATGGCTGTATGTCTTCTAGCAAAAGCTTCAGAATGCCGGCTTTGGCATCGAAGGCTAGGGCATGCTGACATGAGGAACTTGCACACTCTCGCGAAGAAGAAACACGTCGTAGGCATCGAGGGCGTCAAGTTCAAGAAGGATCATCTATGTGGTGCCTGCGAAGCTGGAAAGATGACTAGGGCCAAGCATCCCTCGAAGACGATCATGACTACATCTCAACCCTTCGATCTGCTACACATGGACTTATTTGGCCCTACTCACTACTCTACTCTTACTACCATGGCTTGCCTCTATGGTTTCGTCACTGTTGATGATTATTCAAGATATACTTGGGTGCATATAATCCTCTACAAGAATGAAGTGCAGGATGTCTTCGGACGCTTTGCCAATCGTGCCATGACAAACTATGGCGTCAAGATCAAGCATATCAGAAGTGACAACGGCACAGAGTTCAAGAATACCGGCCTTGACCTTTATCTGGATACTTTGGGCATCACTCATGAGTTCTCTGCACCTTACACACCTCAGCAGAATGGCATCGTGGAGCGCAAGAACATAACCCTTATTGAGATGGCTTGAATGATGCTTGATGAGTACAAGACTCCAAGGAAATTCTGGCCTGAGCCATTGATACTGCATGCCACATCATCAACTGTGTTTATCTTCACAAGCTTCTGAAGAAGACATCCTATGAACTCCTAACTGGTAAGAAGCCAAATGTCAGTTACTTCAGAGTATTTGGTGCTAGGTGCTGGATCAAGGATCCACATCACACTTTAAAATTTGCACCGAAAGCACATGAAGGTTTTATGCTTGGTTACGGAAAGGATTCACACTCCTACAGAGTCTTCAACCTCTTTCACTATGAAGTGGTTGAAACTATGTATGTGCGGTTCGATGAGACTAACGGCTCGCAAAGAGAGCACTTTCCAAATGTGCTAGATGAAGTACCTCCTAGTGAATCAATCAAGCAAATGGGAGTTGGAGAGATCATACCTTCTGAGGCTCAGACTGAAGAGGAATTGATCATTTCTGCACCTAATCAACCTGAAGACAATGCTCAGCTTGAAGACAACCCTCCAAACGATGACATTGATCAGCAAGAGCAAAATCTTCGTCCTGTTCATCCTCGTGTTGCAAATGAAGTACAGATTGAGAAGATAATAGACAACATCAATGCACCTGGTCACTCACTCATTCAAGAGCAACACAAAGAGCAACACAGCTAACAAATTTCTGTGGGCATTTTGCATTCGTCTTAATCTCTGAACCCAAGAAAGTTGTTGAAGCCTTCATGTAACCTGAATGGATTCAAGCTATGCAAGAAGAACTTCAACAATTCAAGCTGAACAATGTGTGGGAATTGGTCAAGCGTCCTAATCCTCGTAAGCACAATATCATTGGCACCAAATGGATATATCGCAACAAGCAAGATGAGCATGGTAAAGTTGTAAGAAACAAGGCTCGTCTCATTGCTCAATGATACACTCAGGTTGAAGGGATTGACTTTGATGAAACATTTGCTCCGGTGGCTAGGCTTGAAGCCATTCGCATACTGCTAGCCTATGCAGATCATCACAACATCCTTCTGTATCAAATGGATGTGAAGAGTGCCTTTCTCAATGGAAAGATTGAAGAAGAAGTATATGTTGCACAACCTCCTGGCTTTGAAGATCAAAAACATTCTAATATGGTATACAAGCTCAACAAGGCATTGTATGGCCTCAAACAAGCCCCTCGTGCGTGGTATGACACACTCAAAGACTTCCTGAAGAGCAAAGGCTTCAAACTTGGTTCACTAGATCCTACACTCTTCACGAAGACATATTGTCGTGGTTTTGTCACCGCAGATGTCCTTGTGAAAGGACTTAGTCGTGGAGCCATCGCTACGGGTTAACTTGAAGGGGTTAAAGCGGACGCAAAGACACGAGGGTTTATACTAGTTCGGCCCCTTCAATGAAGGTAAAAGCCTACGTCTAGTTGTGATGGAATTGATGTGGTCTCGATGACTAGGGAGCAAATAAGCTTCGCCTAGACCTCGAGTTGTTGCTGTCTGTTCTTGAACCGCCGCCGGGTCGTCCCCTTATATACACGGGTGACGCCCGTCGGTCCATAGAGTCCCACACCGGTTCATACTCGTATCCCGGTTGGTCTCTCTCTATTCCTAACTTACAATACAAGTTTACATACTAAACCGGTTTACGGCTACAGGTTCTAAACCGACTACAGGCCTTGGGACTTCATCTGCCAACTGGGCTTAATCACCTTTACACTACTAATGAAGTTAACCCGGCCCAGGTAGGCCGGTTCACGCCCAGTAGCAATATCCCCAATATTAGGCCCCATATTGATTTGAACTGGTTCATGTCAATCCTTTACAAAAATCTTTGTCTTCAACATCTTCTGGTAATTGGTGAACCGTCGTGTCGTCATCATCTCTGGTTGCTGAAAACCGGCATGACGTCATCATGAGGTTAACATCTATGACACCTTCTTTTATTAATAGATCTGCGATAACCAAAGCAAACCGCCCCACTTCCGAAATTTGTGGCTCCTGGATTCGCGCGCCTAACGCACGTCTTTTGCCTTATAAATAGGACTGAAGGTTCATTTCCTTTCTCCCCCTCGTCCCCTTTCTCTTCGTCTTCCTCGCGTCGCCAGCCTCGGAGCTCCGCCGCCGCTGTTGACCTCTGCACCGTCTTGGGCCGCTGCATCAACCTGAACGCACCAGAGCATTGCGGTAGCTTTCCGCGTCTTCCTTGATTCTGGTAAGCCTTCTGTTCTTCTTAACATAGATCTGTTCTAGGGTTTCGTGTTCTTGCCGTGTTCATCACTTGTTCATGTTCGTACCTAGACTCCTGGATAGATCTGTGAAACCCTGCTCTGATTAGCAGTAGCTTTTTAGCATCCGCCTGTAGTTTCATGCTCAAGTCCATAGATCTCATCTACATACCTGCCCATTGATTCACTTCCGTTCTGCTTTAATCTTTTGAATATTTTCTGTTTTTCTGAACTTGCTTCAGATCCATTGCTGCAATAAGACCTTGTGAAACCTGTTTCTGCATACTTAGCCATCCGCAACCTCAATTGCTTTCAATGTTTAGATCAGGCCGTTTAACTTAATATATAAAAAGTTAATAAACCGGTATATACCATTAGTCCCCTTGTTGAACCGCCAGAACTCTTTAGCCATATGATGCCACCTCATAGAAACCCGGCTTAAATGTACTGCCTCCGGTTTAACATTGTTCATACCAGCGCATTCTTTTATCCAACACATTCGTGAACCGGAATCACTTATTTTTCTGTAGATCTCACCATGCCCAAACAAGTATATGAGTGCAGCTGGGTTCCTTCTCATGTCATAGAAACTCAGTTGGATAATTTAGTCTTGATCAGCGCTTTAGACAGCAAAGATACTATCCACTGGAGGGTCCCCGGTGATGAATGCCCTCCCACACCTCAAGAGGGAGAGGTTGTGATCTTTGCAGACCATTTAGCCCGGGGCTTCAAGCCGCCCGGTTCTAAATTTTACCGGGATGTGTTAGCCAATTTTTAGCTCCGCCCGCAAGACACTGGCCCCAACTCTGTTACCAACTTATGTCACTTCCAAGTGCTGTGTGAGGTATACCTTCAAGAGGAACCCACAGTTGAATTGTTAGAGACTGTTTCCACTTAAACCGCCGCACAGAATTCACTGATGGTCCCAATACCGAATTGGGCGGTATGGCAATTCAGAAAAGGAAAGAGATCACTTATCCCCACGCCAGACTACACAGTCACCCCAAGGAGTGGAATGCAACATGGTTCTACTGCAAAGATACCTCCCCCGATGATGAAAATCCTTTGCCTGGCTTTCGTCCGAAGCGGCTCAGCAATACACACCCCTTCCCACAAAGGTTAAATGCTAAGGAGAGAAGTAAATACGCTCCGCAACTATCCAAGCTCCGGGCCTTCATGGCCAATGGTTTAACAGGAATAGATCTCGCACGCTGTTGGATATCATGGAGCATACTGCCTCTCAGCTGGCGCTCCGGTTTAATGTGCAAGTATACTGGTAGCGTCGATGACCCACTCCGACACACCAACATCCAGCTCTCAGATGATGAAGTCACAGAGGCTGTGAAGAAAATGTTGAACGAACCGGAACACCTCTGCGCTCAAACCGGCCTGCTCCCTTTCTGTGCCACCAACAAACCGCCAGCCGTAAGATTTTGATTGCATTTTTTACTGAACCTGTTATTGTTATTTCTGTCTAACATCAACTGCTGCTTACTCAGGGTGATAATCTGTTTTGGAGCAAGAAGCTTCGACAAGAAAAACCAGAGAAAACGGAACAGTCAACCCAGCCAAAGACTAAGGTTGTCAAGAGGCCTGCTCAAAAGAGGAAAACCACCGCTTCATCTGATCTGGCTGTTGATGATGATGTGGGTAACTCGGATCTTGAGGTAGAAGTCGATTCACTAGGCTTAATTTTTACACGCCTTATTGATGATGATACTTGTCAGGACGACGCTAAAGCCAGTAATGCTGATGTCACTGAGGTAACTATTCTCTCTTCCGATTCAGATCCTTTGCCTTTGCCAAAACTTCGCCAGGCAAACCAGAAAGTTAAATTTTCTCATCCTCTTGCTTACTTGGATCCCAAATTTCTTATGAAGACTCAGCAACATGAAGCTCGCCGCACAACCCGGCACAGCGGCCAGGTAGTTACCTCTGCCGGTTTACCAAACAGTCCGGTTCGAAAACGCTGCTCAGAGGTCTCCGACCTTTTTATTAATTTATATCCTAAAGCGGGTTTCATCCGTCAACCTCTTAATCCGTCCGACTCCGATTATCAGGTTACTTCTCATTCATCCTCTGGTGAATCATCGGCCACTCAGCTGCCACCACTGAAAACGGTTCTTGGGTAAGCTAGGCTGAACATATGCTTCTGGTATACTGCGTTATAACTTATGCTGTTCCTTGACTCTTTGTTTCTCTTTCAGGGCTAAACCTAAACCGAGCAAGAAAGCCCGCCTGGATAAAGCGACCGAGGAAGATGTTGCCCCTGAACAGGATAAAGCACCAGATCTTGAAGTGTTCGTTCATGAAGATGTTCCCAATGACCCTCCCTTGCAAGATGACGCTGTTACTGAGAAGAGGCCTATTAATACTTCAGTTCCTGTTGACCAGCCTGCCAGCTCCATCCGGATTGAAAGATCCTGCAGTCCTTCTAAACCTGCCAACAAACCGACAGCGCCAGTGCAAACCGGCGAGTCCAAGGATGATGAGTTGTAATTACCGGTGTAGGTCGCTTTGAACCAGGGAATCCTGTCGCTTTAGCCAAGCATACTGTCAAAGAAGATTTTTCTGCCATGAACAAAGGCAAATGGGATGTTGATCTGACGACGTATGCTGCTCTGAACGCCCAAGACCTTCATTCTGGCTACTTGAACCGGCTATATACTAGTCGTGATTATGAAGCTGGTCTGGTAAAGCTGATGAGGGAAAAATTTGAGGTAACTTCTCTGTGCTTCTTCTTTCTTTAATTACTGCCACTCTATTAATCCTCCTAGCCCCCAAGGGCCGGTTTGTGACCTTCTTCAAGCCGGGACTTTAATATAGTCCTCAATACTTTGAAATCCATCAATGTAGCCCCCAAGGGCCGGTTCAACTTAGTATAGTTAAACCGGGACTCCAATAAAGATTCTAACATCAGAACATAACTGAGCAAATAGCCATTAGCCCCCAAGTGCCAAGTTGAATACCTGTATTGAGCTTGGGACTTTGCGATTTAGTAATAGATGAAGATTGAAGATGCATTAGCCCCCAAGTATCAAGCGTATAACTTGTTATGTGGTTGGTACTTCAAATTCTTGTACCGTTTGTTTAAAGCCAAGCACTGTCTTGATGCAGGCTGAAGTGAGGATCAAAGATGACCGGATTACTGATCTGCAAAAAAATTTGAAAACCCAACAAGCCGAAACCGACAAAGCAAGGGAGGAATTAACCAGCGCTTTGAGCATCACGGAACAGCTGAAGGAGGGCTTCAAAAAGGAGTGGGCTGATTGGGCCACTGAGAAGGCCGCTTTAATAAATAGAGCTGAAAACGCTGAAGCTGCCCTTAAACCGGTGGTAGATGAGCTGACCGCCGTAAAGCGGCAAGTACATGCCATGACCGCTGCTATCTTTGGTAAGCTCCTTTTGGTTTCTTTGACAACTTTGGCCTTCTTATAATAGATCCGGTTTGTGATCTTTCCTGTATTGTTGCAGGTAAATGCATTGGTCACTTAGGGTCAGATGTTCGGAAGAAGTTGAAGGCTGTCTACACTTTAACTGAACAGCTGTATACCGGAGCGCAGCGGATCATCACCACTGCATCTCATAACAATCCGGCACCCACTTTAATTCAAGATACTCTGAAGAGGTTGTCAATGCTTCCTGCTCGGATTGAAGAACTGAAAAAATCTGCTGCTCAAACCGGAGCCATTAATGCCTTGATATGGGCAAAAGCATGGGTGCCGGATTTCGATCCTGTTGAGGCAGCTCAAGGCTATCCCAGCTTGAAGGAAGACAGTTCAGAGTTTAATGAAGATGATCTGAGGACGATAAACCGTATAGTGCGCCCTTTGGCTTGCCAATTGGCTGAAGAGGCAGACTTCTCGCACTATCAAGCTCAATATAATGATCAGAACAAACGAGTGGCTGCACCAATTCCTGAAGCAGAGAATCTGATTCCTCCAATCCGTAAGCATACTTACGCTCCTGATATTGAACCGTCTTCTCTGATCCATGAAGAGGCTATCTTTCAAGCTTTAATGGGAATTGACTGGACCACTGTTGATTTCCAGCCAATGGATAGAGATGAGGAAGCTGAAGCGGCGCGGGACGACCCACAACCATCAGACCAGGGCGATGAGCGGGCTTGAACCGGAAGCCAGTTTAAATAGCTGCTTTATTATGATCCGCCAGAACAAGAATGATCTTATTTGGGCACCGCGTTGCCTTGTAATAGAATAGCAAATACTGTTGCTTTAAATATGCCTTCGTGCATAAGTACTGATGCTTTTGCTTGAAATCCTCAATTTATATTTCCTGCAATCAGAAAATCTTGAACTGCGGTGGCGGTTATACCGCCAACCGGTTTATGACCTTTATATATATATATAATCAATGTATTTAAAACATATAATCAAATATGCGATACAAAATACCTGCCATCGCTGGGCATGAAGTTGGCTTAGCCAGGCTTGAAACGGAGGTTTTATAAACCATTACCATCAAAGGGGAAAAAAACTCCCGTGTGTTAAAATGCGGGCTTACCATGTAAACCGTGCTGGGTCATTGTAAGCCCCCCTGTTACCCATGATGTTAACAGGAAAGTTGAACCGGGCACATTCCTCCGGATTAAAAATGAGCCGAATTCCGTCAGCTGAACCGGTTAACGAGTGTTGTTGGTTTAAAGGAAACACAACAAAAATCAAAGAATAATCATAAAAGAAATATGGAAGCAAAGGCAATGATAAAACCGTTTGCAAAAACATGCTTTACTAAGCTGATCAGATGGTGTTACCATGGTCGGACAGGACCAAGCTCCCATTAGGTGTGGCGATGGTTCAAGTCAGCCAGGTCCCCAAATGAAACCGTGGCATTTATGCCGATCAAAAGGCATGGCAATGGTTCGGGTTCGACCAAGCCCCCAAGTGATTCTGTGGCCTTAGGCCGATCAAGAGGCGTGACTGGTTCAGATTTGACCATGTCCCCAAGTGATCTGGTGGCTTTCGCCTATCAAGAGGTGTTGCATTGGTTCGGACACGACCAAGCCCCCAAGTGATATCACAAAGCTTTTTTGAAAAGCAAATTTCAAGGGGTAAACCGGAGGCCGCTTTAAGACAGAACAACTCCATGTAACCACACATGATATGAAAGGACAGAGACCCCGCTTTAGCTGAGGCTCCGGTTTTATTATATCAATGATAATATATACACTGTCATAATATGTACATAGATAGAGCCAATGGCTCAAGTGTAGTAAGGCCGAAGATGAGCTATGTTCCACGGCCTGTTGGTCTCCTCTTCTGATGTGCGTGAGTCTTTATGCTCTCGAATATCAATCAGATAGTACGACCCGTTGTGCAGATTCTTGCTGACCACGAAAGGTCCTTCCCAAGGTGGGGATAACTTGTGCATATCCGTCTGGTCTTGGATGAGTCGAAGCACCAAATCTCCTTCTTGAAAAGCTCTGGTTCTGACCCGGCGACTGTGATAGCGACGAAGATCCTGTTGATAAATCGCCGAGCGGGCAGCTGCTATGCCACACTCCTCATCCAATAGGTCCAAAGCATCTTGCCGTGCTGTCTCATTGTCCGCTTCAACATAAGCCGCTACACGAGGCGAATCATGCCGGATATCACTAGGGAGAACTGCCTCTGCTCCGTAGACCATGAAAAACAGCGTGTATCCTGTAGATCAGTTGGGCGTAGTATTGATACTCCATAGCACAGACGGTAGCTCTTCAACCCAACAACCCGGTGTTCTTTGCAATGGAACCATAAGCCAGGGTTTGATGCCTCGCAAGATCTCTTGATTAGCTCGTTCTGCCTGCCCATTGGACTGGGGGTGAGCCACTAACAATACGTCAAGTCGGATGTGCTCACGCTCACAGAACTCCTTCATAGCGCCCTTGGACAAATTGGTACCATTGTCAGTAATGATACTGTGTGGAAAGCCAAACCGGAAAATCACCTTTTTAATGAACTGTACTGCTGTAGCTGCATCACACTTGCTAACAGGCTCCGCTTCAACCCACTTGGTAAATTTGTCAACTGCCACCAAAAGGTGGGTTTTCTTATCCTTGGACCTTTTAAAAGGTCCGACCATATCCAGCCCCCATGTTGCAAACGGCCAAGTAATTGGAATCATCCTCAACTCTTGAGCCAGCACATGAGCACGCCGTGAAAATTTCTGACAGCCATCACACCGTTTAACCAAGTCCTCCACATCAGCATGAGCTGTCAACTAGTAGAACCCGTGACGAAACGCCTTAGCCACCAGAGACTTTGAACCGGCATGGTGACCACAATCCCCTTCATGGATTTCACGTAAAATTTCACAGCCTTCCTCAGGAGAGACGCAGTGTTGAAACGCCCTTGATACACTGCAATGATGCAATTCGCCGTTGACAATAGTCATAGACTTGGATCGCTGGACGATCTGCCTGGCTAGAGTCCCATCCTCTGGCAACTCTCCCCAGTTCATGTACGCAAGATAAGGAATTGTCCAATCCGGTATAACATGCAGGGCTGCCACCAATTGAGCCTCCGGATCAGGAATAGCCAAATCCGCTTCACCCAGGAGCTTGACTGACGGGTTGTGCAACACATCAAGAAAGACATTAGGCGGGACCGGTTTACGCTGAGAGCCCAACCGGCTTAAAGCGTCCGCCACTTCATTTTTTCGACGGTCCACGTGATCCACCTGATAACCCTTGAAGTGACCCGCAATATTATCCACCTCACGACGATATGCAGCCATAAGTGGGTCTTTAGAATCCCAAGTGCCAGACACCTGTTGAGCCACGAGGTCCGAGTCACCGAAGCACTTAACCCGACTTAGATTCATCTCTTTAGCCATCCGGAGACCATGGAGCAAAGCTTCATACTCAGCTGCATTATTAGTACAAGGGAACATTAAGCAGAGAACATAACAAAACTTATCACCTCGTGGGGAAGTTAATACGACTCCAGCCCCCGAGCCCTCCAATTGCCTGGATCCATCAAAATGGATAGTCCAATATGTGTGATCCGGTTTCTCCTATGGTGCTTGCAACTCAGTCCAATCATTGATGAAATCAACCAGTGCTTGAGACTTCACCGCCGTCCGAGGTACGTATTTCAATCCGTGCGGCCCAAGTTCTATAGCCCACTTGGCAATCCGGCCAGTCGCTTCCCGGTTCTGTATGATATCTCCCAAGGGAGCTGAACTGACCACTGTGATGGGGTGCCCTTGGAAATACTGCTTCAACTTCCGGCTTGCCATAAAAACTCCATATACCAGCTTCTGCCAATGCGGATATCTTTGCTTGGATTCAATAAGCACCTCGCTGATATAGTAAACTGGCCGCTGAACCGGATACTCCTTGCCCACCTCCTTGCGTTCTACCACAATAGCCACGCTAACTGCGCGAGCATTGGCCGCTACGTATAGCAATAACGGCTCCTTGTCGACCGGAGCTGCAAGAACGGGCGGATTGGCTAATTGCCGCTTCAAGTCCTCCAACGCTTCATCAGCAGCCGGACTCCAGATGAATTGATCTGTCCTTTTCAACATCTGGTATAAGGGGATGGCCTTCTCTCCGAGGCGGCTAATAAACCGTCTCAGCGCAGCAATCCGACCCGCCAAACGCTGAACATCATTGATGCACTTCGATTTAGCCAGGGAGGTAATAGCCGTAATATTCTCCGGATTAGCCTCAATTCCTCTGTTGGACACAAGAAAGCCCAGTAACTTGCCTCCCGGAACACCAAAGACGCATTTGGCCGGGTTAAGCATCATCTTGTAAACCCGCAAGTTGTCAAAGGTTTCCTTCAAATCATCAACCAGCGTCTCCTTCTGCCTTGACTTGACCACGATTTCATCCACATAGGCGTGCACATTACGGCCGATCTGTTTATGCAGGCAGTTCTGTACACACCGTTGGTAAGTGGCTTGGGCGCTCTTGAGCCCAAAAGGCATAGATACATAGCAGAAGGCTCCAAAGGGAGTAATAAATGCTGTCTTCTCCTGGTCCTTAACCGCCATTTTGATCTGATGATACCCAGAATACGCATCCAAAAAACTCAAACGCTCACAACCCGCCGTGGCATCAATAATCTGGTCAATGTGGGGAAGGGCAAAAGGATCTGCTGGACAAGCCTTGTTAAGATCCGTGTAATCCACACACATACGCCAAGTGCCATTTTTCTTAAGAACCAGCGCCGGATTAGCAAGCCACTCTGGATGGAACACTTCAATGATAAAACCAGCTGCTAAGAGCCTGGCCACCTCCTCTCCAATAGCTTTGCGCCTTTCTTCGTTAAACCGGCGGAGAAACTGCTTTACCGGTTTATACTTGGGATCAACATTAAGAGTGTGCTCAGCGAGTTCCCGCGGTACACCTGGCATGTCGGAAGGCTTCCACGCAAAAATGTCTCGATTCTCACGGATGAACTCGATGAGCGCGCTTTCCTATTTAGGGTCCAAGTTGGCACTGACAGTGAACTGCTTGGACGAATCGCCGGGCACGAAGTCAACAAGCTTGGTCTCAGCCGCAGATTTGAACTTTAGATCTGAATCATGCTCCGTAGTTGCCTTCTTCAAAGGGGTCATGTCCGCCGGATCAACATTGTCCCTATAATATTTCAACTCCTCCGTGGCACAAACCGACTCTGCATAGGCCGCATCACCTTCCTCACATTCCAAAGCAATCTTGCGGCTCCCATGAACCGTTATTGTCCCTTTGTGACCCGGCATCTTGAGCTGCAAATAGATATAACAAGGCCATGCCATGAATTTGGCATAAGCCGGCCGCCCAAACAAGGCGTGATACGGGCTCCGGATTTTCACCACCTCAAAGGTTAGTGTTTCGGATCGGGAATCATGCTCATCCCCAAAAGCCACCTCCAGGGCTATCTTACCAACAGGATATGGTGATTTGCCAGGCACCACACCATGGAACACCATATTAGATGGTCTGAGATTTTTGTCTGTTAGCCCCATGCGGCGGAATGTCTCATAGTACAGGATGTTAATACTGCTCCCTCCATCCATGAGCACCTTGGTGAATTTATAACCTCCCACCTGAGGGTCTACCACTAACGCCAACTGGCCCGGATTGTCAACCCGGGGTGGGTGATCCTCCCTGCTCCACACGATAGGCTATTCCGACCAACGTAAGTAACGTGGTACGGCCGGTTCAACAGAGTTCACCGCTCGCTTGTGGAGTTTCTGGTCGCGCTTATCCAAACTGGTTGTGAAAACGTGATACTGCCCATTGTTCAATTGTTTTGGATAGCTCTGATAACCCGACTGCTGCTGCTGCTGCTGCTGGTTGTAACCTCCTTGACGGCTCTGATTATTCTGGTTGTTATGACCGCCCTGATTGAAACCTGAACCGGAAGCTCCATCGTGGCTTGGCCCATGGAAACCGGATCCTGAGCCACCACCTGACCCATGGTCATACCGGAAGGCATTAGAGTTTTTAAACTCCTGCATAATGTAACAATCCTTCCAAAGGTGGTTCGCCGGCGCTTCCTTCGTCCCGTGTTTTGGACAAGGCTGATTCAACAAATAGTTTAAGCGATCCGGGTTAGGATTCGGAGCTCCACTATGATTTGCCGCTTTACCTCTGCGCCGCTGACCCTTGTCCTGCGCATTAGTGTTAGCCACAAAGTTTATGCTGCCATCCGCTTTATGCTTGCCTCCGTTCCCATGGCCCACCGGTTTGTGTTGATGCCCCTTGGAATTGCTGTTCTTTTTTCCCTTCCCTGCTTCGTCATCGTCAGTCTCGGGATCCTTGGTACTATCAGAATCAACATACTTTACTAAAGCGGCCATGAGAGTTCCCATGTCGTTACAGAACCGCTTCATACGCCCCAATTTCAACTTCAGAGGTTTAAACCGCAATTGCCCTCCAGGGTTAAGATCGCAGAGTCAGCATTGATCCTGTCAGACGAGTGCAAGACTTCCGAAACACGGCGTACCCAGTGGGTTGTTGACTCTCCGTCCTCCTGAACACAAGCCACCAAGTCTACGATGGACTTAGGCTGCTTACACGTATCTTTGAAATTCTGGATAAACCGGGTACGCAACTGGGCCCATGAACTGATAGAATTAGGCGGCAGGCTCTTCAACCAAGTACGGGCCGTGCCTTCAAGCATCATGGTGAAGTACTTTGCACACGCGGTCTCATCCACATCCAGCATCTCCATGGCCATCTCATAACTCTCTACCCACGCTTCTGGAGATAAATCAGTGGTGTAATTCGGCACCTTGCGCGGACCCTTGAAGTCTTTGGGCAGGCGTACATTGCGTAAAGCGGGGACTAAACAGGGCACTCCCAAGCTAGAGGCGACCCCTGGCCCGGCAGAGGTGGTAGGACGAACCGGTGTAAGCCGACCCGCCTTGTTCTGTGCTGCTAACTCGGCCTCCCTTCGTGCCCGGGCCCGGTCCACTACATCCTGAGCGTCGCGAACACCACCTGCCGGGTTATTGCCACGGGCCGCTTCACGGCTCCGCGCATTGCTTGATACGGCCGGTTCATCCATGCGCCTACTATAGCTCCAGCTTGGACGAGGTGTGGAGTGAATCCGATCGCGGCTGTATGAATATGCCTCCTGCTGAATCAAAGCGGTCCGGAGAAGTTCCTTAACCCGGCGCGTCTCTATTGCTTGCGGAGAGTCTCCTTCGATCGGGATAGCTTCTAATCGCGCAGCAGCTGCGACAAGATTGTCCATAGGATTAGAATAATGACCCGGAGGTGTCTGGACCAGCGGAGGAATCACAACGTTCTGCCGAGGAGGTTCCATCAGGCGGGGTTGGACCGTTGCTCCTGGCCCTGGTGCCTCGACCCGGTTTACCTCCCGGTGCCCTGGCGGATTGCTGGTTCCAGCTTCCGGAGTGTGAAAGAGATTCCTAGGGTCGAACCCTAACGGCAGGCGTGATCTGTGATTCCGCTTCAAGACCTCCCGTGATGCATTCTGGTCGAGCATGAGCTTATAGGCCTGGGCGTCCAAAGCGGCTCGCTCTGCGGCCATCCTGTCCTTCTCTGCTGCCAGGTCGGCTTTGGCCTGTACGATCTGCTCTCTCACCTTTGCAACCTCTGCATCATGGGCCTCCTGATCCGCCGGATTGGCCTCTGCCATAAGTACAGCTAGTGCATCAAACAGGTCAGACAGAACTTGAGCCGGTGGGCGCACAAGGCCTCCTACCCCTGCTGCCGCTGCCGCTGCTGATCCGGAGAGCATTGCTGCTGCGGTCGAGGAGTGATTTGCCGCCTGCATGCCGACCATGAATATTCCAACCCGGTTGATCTGATATGGGGGGTCCGGAATACTGTCGCCATCGGAACAGCCCCTAATCTGGTCATCTTGCAACTGGTACAATGATTCGGTCTCTCCGGTTGAGGACTCGTCACCGGAATAGAGGACGGTCTCGCTGCCGTATTCTGACTCGTCCTCATGCTCTCCTCCGTGGATGACTCCCACGAAGGCACGCTTCACGGCCGGTTTAACCTGGGTAGATCTCGCACGCTGAGCCGTCTCGACGAGGTCGGTGCAGATGTCCGGCTCAGGCCCAGGCTCACCTATCTTGCCGATAAAAACGTGTATGCCACCAAAGGGGACCCGGTACCCGTACTCGATCGAGCCGGCTTCGGGACCCCATCCTGCATCGTCGATGTAGAGCTTTCCACGACGACTCTTGGTCATCCGGCCCACAACATAGCCTTCGAGTCCTTCGAATTTGCCCTCCAAGATCATCAAACCATCGTGCGATAGCCCCACGGTGGGCGCCAACTGTCGTAGTTTTGTCACGACAGATGTCCTTGTGAAAGGACTTAGTCGTGGAGCCATCGCTACGGGTTAACTTGAAGGGGTTAAAGCGGACGCAAAGACACGAGGGTTTATACTAGTTCGGCCCCTTCAATGAAGGTAAAAGCCTACGTCTAGTTGTGATGGAATTGATGTGGTCTCGATGACTAGGGAGCAAATAAGCTTCGCCTAGACCTCGAGTTGTTGTTGTCTGTTCTTGAACCGCCGCTGGGTCATCCCCTTATATACACGGGTGACGCCCGTCGGTCCATAGAGTCCCACACCGGTTCATACTCGTATCCCGGTTGGTCTCTCTCTATTCCTAACTTACAATACAAGTTTACATACTAAACCGGTTTACGTCTACAGGTTCTAAAACGACTACAGGCCTTGGGCCTTCATCTGCCAACTGGGCTTAATCACCTTTACACTACTAATGAAGTTAACCCGGCCCAGGTAGGCCGGTTCACGCCCAGTAGCAATATCCCCAACACATATGATGATGAACTGTTTGTATGCCAAATCTATGTGGATGACATTATCTTTGGCTGCACTGAAAAGAAATACAATGATGAGTTTGGTCACATGATGCAAGAGCAAGATCAGATGTCCGTGATGGGCGAGCTGAAGTTCTTCCTGGGTCTCCAAATTCGTCAGCAACGCAACGACATCTTCATATCTCAAGAAAAATACCTCAAAGGTTGCCTGAATAAATTTGGAATTGTCACGCCCAAGATGCGACCCTATCCTAAAGGAACTCGAAGGTCCCACCAAGGATATAAGCGCATCTTGAAGACACTTTTGCAAGGTGGATATCATTACATCAACATTACATAATAGATAGGGATACATACATAAGGCATACAATGCCACACGCATTCAACATCATCTTACAAGAGATCAACATCCGACTACGGATGGAACACAAACAGAAACTCAAACGATATCCACCCTGCTAGCCCAGGCTGCCGACCTGGAACCTATCCCCTGATCGAAGAAGAAGCAGAAGAAGAACTCCAAAACAAGCAACATCGCTCTCGCGTCATGATCATCGCATAACCTGTACCTGCAACTGTTGTTGTAGTAACCTGTGAGCCACGAGGACTCAGCAATCACATTACCATGGGTATCAAGACTAGCAAAGCTTAATGGGAAAGGAAGGGGTAAAGTGGTGAGGTTGCAGCGGCGGCTAAGCAAGTATGGTGGCTAACCAACGCAAATAAGAGCAAGAAGAGAGCAAGCGGAACGGTCGTGAAGCTAGCAATGATCAAGAAGTGATCCTGAACTCCTACTTACGTCAAACATAACACAGAAACTGTGTTCACTTCCCGGACTCCGCCGAGAAGAGACCATCACGGCTACACACACGGTTGATGCGTTTTAATTCGGATCTGGTGTCAAGTTATCTACAACCGGACATTAACAAATTCCCATCTACCACATAACCGCGGGCACGGCTCTCGAAAGTTTATACCTTGCAGGGGTGTCCCAACTTAGCCCATGATAAGCTCTCGCGATCAACGAAGGATATTCCTTCTCCCAGGAAGACCTGATCAGTCTCGGAATCCCGGTTTACAAGACATTTCGACAATGGTAAAACAAGACCAGCAAGACCGCCCGGTGCGCCGACAATCCCGATAGGAGCTGCACATATCTCGTTCTCAGGGCAACACCGGATAAGCTAAGCGTACAGGTACCGACGTAACCCACGTTGCCAAGGGATGGTCCCGCACAGTGCTCTAGTTTCGACCAACACTTAGACAAGCATTGGCCCGGGGGGGGCTATAATAAAGATGACCCTTGGGTTAATTACTCCCAAGGGAAAAGTAGGTGGTGGTGAGGCAAATGGTAAAACCAAGGTTGGGCCTTGCTGGAGGAGTTTTATTCAAAGCGAACTGTCAAGGGGTCCCATAAATCACCCGACCGCGTAAGGAACGCAAAATCCGGAAACATAACACCGGTATGACGGAAACTAGGGCGGCAAGAGTGGAACAAAACACTAGGCATAAGGCCGAGCCTTCCACCCTTTACCAAGTATATAGATGCATTAATAATATAAGAGATATTGTGATATCCCAACATAAACCCTGTCCGCCATGGAGAAATCTTCAACTTCACCTGCAACTAACAACGCTATAAAAGGGGCTGAGCAAAGCGGTAACATAGCCAAACAACGGTTTGCTAGGAAGGGTGTCAAAGGTTAGAGGTTCATGGCAATTTGGGAGGCTTGAAGAGCAAATGATAGGTAAAGCAGCATAGCGATAGAACGAAGCAACTAGCATAGCAATGATAGTAGTGAGATCCAGTGTGACGGTCATCTTGCTTGAAATCCCGCAAGGAAGAAGAACGAGTCCATGAAGAAGATGAAGCCACGAAGACGAACCAAGCGTAGACGAACGAATCCTCACGATCGCAACGAAACGGGAACTATCGAGAAGAAGCACACAACATAGTAAACGCACCACACATAAACAAGACATGATGCACAACAAGCATGATGCATGACAAAGCTACATGGAGCTACTCATGGCAAGAGATGATGCAAACAAGAACAACACATCAAAGCAAGTTTAAATGAGGCCGGAAACAACATATAACAATTCCGGTAAGTCATCATATGCAAATTTAGAAATTGGTCCAGAACTGAATAAACCTTATGTTCAAGTTGTTAAACAGCAAGTTAAGATGTACCAAGATGATCTACACGAGATTCTAGTCAAGTTACATATAAAGTTCATTTAGATCGGAGCTACGGCCTAGAAGATATGAGCAAAACAAGTTCAACATGGCATTGATGCAAAACGCATCCAAACATCAAACAAACACCTCAAAACAAGGATGCAACATGGTAATATGAAACTACATGCAAAATCAAGCAAGTTTCATATAGAGCACACTCGAAACGGAGCAACGGTGCAACACATACACTATACAAGGCATAACAACAATCTGTCCAAAACAGCAACTAGGCATATTGCAAGCATCAAAACAATAAGCTACAGCACCCCAACATAAGAACAAAAGGCATGAGCATGAAGTACAGGTAAATCATGACAAAACATGAACACTGAGCTATCTCCAGAAACTACTAGAACATGCTCAAAAAGACATGGAAAGATTGCAAATTATAACAGTTTCAGGCTTAGCAGAAATAACATCAGGTTGCAATGTTTAGACCTATCAAACAACATATTACAGGAACTTAACATGGCAAACAAAGGCATGGCATGATACTAATAAATGCATAGAACACAAGTCCCTTACTTACCATGAGCCAAAAAGGCACAGAAAATATGATGGCACCCATGTAAACATGGCAAATGATATGACAGATTCATACATGGCAGGAACAATAATAAGTAGGCATGTTGGTGAGCTTGAATCACTCACCACAGAGCAATACATGGCATGGCAAGGCAACCAACAGTAAGAAGACATGTTTATGAAGCTAAGCATGGCAAGAACAAGTTCATAGAGTGCATGGATCACTAGCAAAACACATGGCCAAAACTGAACTTAATGTTAACAGGCTAACAACAACATTATTTAGCAAGTTTTGGAGCAAGATTACAACATGTTACAGCAGCCTATAAATGCAATCAGGGGCATAAATGGATAGAGCATGACATGTATAACAAAACACCCTTAGTGAACATCTCCAGATTATGCATAGAATGACTTGTAGCAGCAGGTTTACATAGCAACAAAATATAACAGAATCTGTCAGGAAAACAGCAACAGCAAGTACACTACTTAACAAGCTTCATGCACTCAGCACACAACTCACAAAAATACATGGATAGAACCACTGTAAAGATGGCATAACATAGATCAAAACACATGTAGACATGAACCTCATAGGATGCACACATCAAACATGGCAAAAATGACAAATGAGCCTGTTATAACAGTTCCAGCAGATTAACATCAACATGCACTCTTCCAACAGCATTTTGGGCATCAAGATGAGCTCAAATGAAAATGATGCAATGTAATGAAATGAAGTACTCGTCGAGACGAACAATTTGACATATTACACGCACAAAACGGAGCAGTATGAAGCAAGTTATGGTGCGTTGAACATGGCGTGATAATGCAAAATATTTCGGAACTTAGAGGAATCGGGGTCAACCTCCAGTTTGCACGGACTTCGAGGCGAGGCGGAGAGCTCGCCGGAGTTTCACCGGAGAGGACGGGGAAGGCGTCGGGGAGGCAGATCCGGGGCCGGGGAGACCTCCTCCTGCCGGATCTCGCCGGATCCGGCGCGGGACGACGAGGAGGCGGCACCGGAGGGCACCTGTCACATCCTAGTTAGCCATGCATTAGAGTGTTGCATCATGTTTACTTTTTCATCAGAAACCTGAAATGGGGATGACAGAACCCCCAGTCCCCTCTGAATCCAATTAGGGTTTACTAAAAACTTTTTCAATGAACCTGAAATGCCCTTCTAAAATGCCCATCATTTTTTTCTTGGTTCAGAACCTGTGCCAAAAGTGGTGCACATTTTCCTAGGCCAGCTTAGGGTTTTTGAATTAAATCATAAATATTTGAATTTGGGCATTTAAAATTATATAAAATATTTAAATGCTCAAATATCTCCAAACTAAAATGTTTCATGTTGGAAATAATCCAACTATGGACCAGGAGTAGTTTGGTGATTTTAGGAGTAGCCTAAGTATTTTATTTAATTCAACAAAGTTGCAGAAGTATTAAAAAAATAGAAAACAGAAAGAAATGGAAAAAGCTTACCTGGCGCCTGCTCCCGGCCCACCTGCCGGCCCAGCCCAACGCCGCTCCAGCGAGCTGCTTGCCGGCCAGGCAGGCAGGTAGGTGCCCGACGGCGACCGCAGCACGCGCCACGCACCTGCTCGCCGCCTCGCCGCTCCCCGCGCCCGGTGACGTCGTGGACCGGCCTCCCTCGCTCCCCCGAACCCCCCAGACACCCCCTCTCCTCTCCAGCTCCTCCCCCTCGCGCTCCCCCGCCATGACCGACGCCACCATCGCCGTGCCTTCGTCGTAGCCGTGCTCCCCGCCGCCCGTGCGTCCTCTCATCGTGTCCAGGAGCTCCGCCGCTGTCCACTCCATCGAGCAAGCCGAGCCCCGAGCGCTCGCAACGCCCGAGTCCACCGCAACGACCTCGCCCGAACCGCCGTCGCCGGAGATCCCCTTCAACGCCGTCGTCGCTCCGGTCCATCTCCGGCCGCACCAAGGGCTTCGTCGCACTCACTGTGAGCTTAGCCATCTTTCCCCCCCTCCTTTTCTTGCTCCCGAGCCGTGTAGCGACCTCCCGGAGCTCAACCGCACCCACCGCCGTGGAGCTCGTCGCCGACGTGCTCCCGGTCACCCTCCGACCACTCCACGGTGTCCATCATACTCACCGTGTCACGTAGCACCTAGCTAGCTACTCCCCGCGCCTCACTGACCCCTCTAGCGTCAAGTTCGTCTTCGGCCGAACCCCGGTGGCCGCCAAAGTCGTCGCCGGCGCCAACTCCGGCCACCCCGACCCCAACGGACTCCACCAAGAGCTGCGGCTCGTCCTCAGCTCCACTCCGGTGGTCTCCGCGACCCATTTGGTGGCCGAAACAGCCAAAACCACTTCCGCCGCCGCGTCGGGCCCGCCGGCGGCTAAACGTCGGTGCAGCCGACCCGGGTTTGACCACGGGTGGGCCCTGGTTGACTCCCCTGAGTCAATGACAGGTGGGGCCCAGCCCTGTTAATTAAACAGGTTTAGTTTTATTTAAACTTTAATTAAATTAATCACCCTGACACGCGGGACCCACTGTCAGGTTTGACCTGGACATGTTCCGTTGACCTGCTGACGTCACACTGACGTCAGGCTGACGCAATAATTGATTTTCTGGAATTAATCTAATATAGGAAATTCCAGAATATAGTTTAAACTTTAAAAATTCATAACTTTTATTCTGTAACTCCAAATCAGACAAATTATATATGAAAAATGATCAGAAAAATCCAATCTATCCATCTGTACTATTTTCATGCATGATTAAACAAGTTAACCTGATGTTTAATACAGAACAAGGAAAAACACTTTAAAGGGCCATGTTTGAGTTTGAAATTTGAATCTTTGATTCAAATTGGTTCAAACCCTTCTGGTCTTAGTTGCATTAGCCCAACACACTCATATTGCTATGCATGCATCATATTGATGCACATTGTTTGGTGATGGTTGTGTATCGGTGTTCTTTGCGGCAGGTTCTGCCTCCGAGGAGTATCGTGATTACCCTAACGAAGAACCGTATCAGTGCATCGAACCATCAGGCAAGCAACCAACCATTTGATCATATCGATACAATCCCATGTTCTCGCTCCTGCTCTCTTTTACTGCATTAAGACAACGCGTTTCAAACTGCTGTGTGCTACGGTAGTTGAACCCACTTCCTCTGCATGACCTGTCATTGCCACAGTAACTAGATGAAACCCACTAGCATGTGTAGGAGTTGATTGAGCCATATGTATGTGTTGTTCCTACCTTGCTATGCCTGCTATGCTTAGAGTCGTGTCAGGTCTGGTTCATCTGGGTGATGGGCTAGAGTGAAATGTTTATGTCGGTAATGAGAGTGGTGTGGTGAACACGATTGGTAAAGGTATCGATGAGAGGCCATGTAGGAGTACATGGTGGGTTGTTTCATTGAAGCCGACCTTAAGCACTGAGATCTGTATGTGTGATTTAAGATACAACTACTACCATGCATTGGGCCCTGAAATATGACCCCGCTCGACTTCTTATTCACCCTAGCTCTCTGTCCAGGAGTTGCAAGTAGTTTCTGGTGTTTGTAGCCTACTGGAGGCCGTGGACGGCGCTGACCGTAGGGGTGGGCTGTGATGCGGTAGGTACGTGGCCGGGTGTACCGAATACCCGTTAGGTATCTCGGGAACCCTGTTCACATCGTTCGGGGCCGTATGGGAAACCTCGGCCGGACTCCCTGCGGATGGAACCTGGATAGGCGATAAACCTGGACTAGAGGCTTAGGTGTTTAGGTAGGTCGTGGTCTACACCCACGTCGGCTTTCGCTTGAAGTCTGCCGAGCACATGTCGTGTGCAGACGCTAAGTGGTGGAAACATGTATGAAGAAGTACACCCCTGCAGGGTTATCATGATCTATTCGAATAGCCGCGTCCGCGGTAAAGGACTACTTGGTTGCCTATACAGTTCATAGACAAGTAAATGGAAACTACTAAAAGCCTCAAGATAAGTGTGAGTGCCGAGGATGGCTCTTCCGTAGGAAGACGGAGGTGGATTCTCGGTAGTGTATTGAATTGGTGAGTAGTGGACTCGTGTACGCAAAACCATTTCAAGTTGGAGTCTCGTAGGTTAGCCTAGCCAAGAGTCAAAGCTGGCTTGCTGCAATAACTCCACCAACCCTTCTTGATAATATGCATGTATGTAGGATCTGATGTAAGTCTTGCTGAGTACCTTTGTACTCATGTTGCTATAATTTACATTTTTACAGAAGACGCTGCAACCCCTTCTAATGGGTTCTACGTAGACGTTGACATCAATGAGTAGGCTAAGGCCCAGGTGGTGATCCTGAGCTTGTGAAGGACCTCGTAGTATAGCTAGGCTTTCCAAGCCTCTTTTATTTTACTAGTTGTCTGTACTCAGACAAGTTACTTCCGCTGCTGGTTTGTATGACGGTATGACTTGAATCCTGGGTCGTGTGACCCGTACCTTTGTGTATGTTATGTATGGCTCTCTGAGCCTTAAATAAAGTACTTGTGTCATAGAGTCATGTTGTGATGCCTTGTTGTATTTGCACATATCGAGCATATTGTGTGTATGTTTGAAATGCTTGGTATGTGTGGGATCTGACTATCTAGTTGTTTATTCTTAGTAGCCTCTCTTACCGGGAAATGTCTCCTAGTGTTACCTCTGAGCCATGGTAGCTTGCTACTGCTCGGGAACACTTAGGCTGGCCGGCATGTGTCCTTCTTCGTTCCTGTGTCTGTCCCTTCGGGGAAATGTCACGCATTGAGTACCGGAGTCCTGTTAGCCCGCTACAGCCCGGTTTACCGGAGTCCTGCTAGCCCAGTGCTACAGCCCGGACCCACATGCTGATGACCGACACGTTCGTTGCTGGGTCATGGATGCCTGTCCCTGTAAGTCTGTGCCACTTTGGGTTTACGACTAGCCATGTCAGCCCGGGCTCTTTATCATATGGATTCTAGCGACACTATCATATACATGAGCCAAAAGGCGCAAACGGTCCCGGGCAAAGGTAAGGCGACACCCGTGGGGTTACCGTGCATGAGGTCGCAAAGTGATATGAGGTGTTACAAGCTAGATCGATGTGACATCGAGTCGGGGTCCTGACAGCACCGGCGCGGGCTTCGGCGGCGCGGGGCCGGGAAGGCGCGGGCGGCGCGCGGCAGGCCGGGAGGA
>NC_041393.1:369191246-369213303 GCF_002162155.2 Triticum dicoccoides | reverse complement strand
CGGCGGCGGATCGGGGCGAGACGGCAGGGAGCGGGAGGCGCGGCGCGCGGCGGGGTCGGGCCCGACGCAGCCCGAGGTGGGCCGACCGTGGGCCGGGCGGGCCGCGGCGATGGGCGGAGGAGAGAGAGGGAGGCGCGGCTGAGGTGGCGAAGCCGGGTTGGCTGCGGGCGGCGGCGGGGTGACGTGGCGCAAGCGGGTTGGCCGGGGTGAGGTGGAGGCTGGACATGTCCGGCGGGGGTGGACATGTCCGGCTGCGGGAGGAGGAAGAAGGCTAGGGTTAGGGTGGATTCAACCGCGAATTTCGGGGGAGGGTGTGTTTATATAGGTAGAGGGAGCTAGGGGACTCCAAATGGAGTGCGGTTTTCGCCCACACGATCGTGATCGAACGACGGAGAGCATGGAGGGGAGTTAGATGGGTTTTGGGTCAGTTTGGAAGGGGTGTTGGGCTGCACACAAAAGAGGCCTTTGCGGTTACCCGGTTAACCGTTGGAGTATCAAACGACCTCCAAATGGCACGAAACTTGACAGGCGGTCTACCGGTGGTATACCAAGGCCGCTTGGCAAACCTCGGGCCATTGCGAGAACGTTTAACGCCCGCACACGAAGGGAGACAAAAGGGGAACGCCGGAGGACAAGGGAGTGTCGGATTACAAAACGAACAACGGGGAAAATGCTCGGATGCATGAGACGAACACGTATGCAAAATGAAATGCACATGATGACATGATATGAAATGCAGATGATGACATGGCAAAGTGCAACATGCAAGCACATGACATGGCAACGACGGCGAATAACTGGAAGACACCTGGCGCATTGAATCCGGGGCGTTACAGGAATGCAAGACTGCAAAGGATACACGACGCCAATTCCAACCAAAAGTCATCTGAGTCCCGACGCCAATGGTAAAGAGTTCGATCAAAAGGTATACCGCTCCATGATTTGTTCTTTACCTTATTTATGTGCATCTAGGCCAGATATAATGCTTAGCGTTTGCATGTGTGCCCGATTACAAGCGGCACCAAAGGAATCGCATCACTTAGCCGTGAAGCGAATTCTTCGATATTTGGCTTACACCCCAACGCTGGGATTATGGTATCCAAAGGGCTCAAAGTTTGATCTAGTTGGATTCTCAGATGCTGATTATGCTGGTGACAAGGTTGATCGCAAGTCCACATCAGGCACATGTCACTTTCTGGGACGATCTCTTGTCTATTGGTCTTCAAAGAAGCAGAACTGTGTATCTCTCTCCACTGCTGAATCCGAATACATTGCTGCTGGATCTTGCTGTGCTCAGCTTCTTTGGATGAAGCAAACTCTCAAGGACTATGGTGTCCACCTGAAGCATGTTCCACTCTACTGTGACAATGAAAGCGCCAACAAGATTGCCAACAACCCAGTTCAGCACTCGAAGACAAAGCACATTGAAATTCGTCATCACTTTCTCAGAGACCATGTCATGAAGGAAGATATTGATATCATTCACGTCAACACTGAAGAGCAACTGGCTGATATGTTCGCAAAGCCCTTGTATGAGAAAAGGTTTTGCAGGTTGAGGTGTGAGCTAAATATCTTGGAATCCTCAAATGTCCTGTGATTGGACACACATCCTAACACTTATGCATATTGATGACTTAGATGTGCAACACACGAAGTAATGTATATCTTCAATCAATGAAGACATACACTCTAAGTGTGAATACATTAATGCGAAATTTGACTTCGGAGCGCCACGATAATTGTGCGCCATGTCTGGGTCTAATACTTCCTATACGGTGGGTAACACCACCACCAAACTTTTGTTTGAAGTTTTTCCCTTGGCATTATGATTGCAAAGTCTTCGTATTTGATTTGTCTTCATCCTTGACTTGTGTTCATGTTTATCTTCATCTTGTTGATTTGGTCTTATACTAGTTACATACATATTTGTGTTCTGTCCTCTACAACATTCACTTATAGCTATGACTTCTTGCCTGACTCTTTTGATCTAAGTGAATGTGATTGGACACTAACCTATCTATGCTTCTAACTCAACTCTATCTGTCCAAATCATATGCATTCTATTGAAACCTGTCGATTGTCTTCACTGAGACCTTGTCAGCTGAAGTCAATCTGACACATATTTATATCTGTTTTTAATACTATATCCTTATTGCCTGAAAATCGGAGAAGCCGGAATGACCACCCCGACAATCCAGGCCTGCATGGGAACATGGAACAACTTCCAATGCGTTGCATGCTTGCCACGTGCCCTACTGATGTGAACCGCCAGGGGCACCTGTGTAATTTCATTGTGCCATCCCTTTCCTTATAAATACACATCACATCGCGGTCAAAACCCTTCTTCCACCTCGCCACCTTGCACAAACCCTAGCGCCACCGCTAGCTCTCGATGACGCCGACGATGAAGCGCTTAGCTGTCGTGACCTCACCGACGTCGTCCTCACGCCGGCCGCGGACCTCGTCTTCTCCGCCGCCGCCGTAGGTGTCTTCTGTCACCAAGTTAGGGCACCGGAGATCAAACTGCTCAGCCTCCAACTCCGCTCTGTCTAGCAGTTCTTCGTGTGGTAATTAAAACTTACTTTTTTTACCGTCTTTTTGATCTGATAGATTCATTCTTCTTTACCAAAAGTGGTTTCTATACTTCCAAAGTTGAATCTATCTCGTTCTGCATCTCATATTATGCTTAGTTTGTTCACTTATGCTTCTCTACAAGTTAGATTCCTTACTTGTACCTATATATTCTTGGATTCGTACAAATCTGGAACCAACTCACAACAAATAAGTGAATGTCTTTGCATGATGAGGTCAATGTCTTCAAACTGATTTATCTTCAAAATCTTTTGAGAATGCATATGACCTCTTCCCCTTCCCTCGCACCTCTAATGCTGTCACATGTACATGTCCGTGGGAGAATCCCTTGGTTCTCATAGTCTGTATTCATTTGCAGAATTATTACAGAGTCACATAAATTCTCCTGAAGCCAGTTCTTGTCTGACCAGCCGTCGGAAGCCTTTGCTAGTTTTGAAGCCATTCAGTTTAAGCTTCATGGCAACTGAGAAGTCAGCTAGAAAGGGCGGCAGACAGCGCCGTGGAAATACATCCAAAGATTTGCCGCCAGATCTGCATGAACTGTACAAGACAGACCCAGAGGAAACCTATGGTGAACGCAAAAATCGAATCCAATGGATTCGAAGATATTGCGCAGAAGGATGGTTTAAGTACATATTTGTCACTGCTGAGTATGCCGAGAAGAATGCCATCAAGCGACCTTGGGGAGATATCCTATACAAAAATCTTCCACCCAAGTCCAAGTCTGAAGCCATTGATCAAGGCTTCTACCCGTGCATGGTTAGCGGACCACAGATAGAGAATGCTGACCCATCTTTTCTGTTGTGGTGTCGCGAAGACAATCTATTCAAGCGCAACTTCAAGTTTGCCAAAGACTCTGCTATGAAGAACAAGAAGGCATTTGGACTTGACTTCAACCCAGGTCCTCCTGCTCCTCGGGAAGATGGCACCCATGAAGCCAATGAAAACAGAATCGGCCCCTTCTACAACCTCGAAGGCCTCATCACTCACATTGCCTTCCAAGGTGCAAATGTGGATCACTCTACTGACGATGCAGATTCTGATGATGCGCCGGCTCCTCCTAAGCCGCAGAAGCAGAAGAAAACTAAGGCTTCAAAACCTTCTGCTGCATCAAAAGCTTTACGTGCGAAGCCATTGGCAACTGCTCCTCCTGCATCAAGTATTAATTCTGAAGATCTATCTCGTGTCTCCAAGAAGAAAGAGAAGCCCCAGAAGAAAATGTCAAGAGTTCTGGTCAAGCACTGACCCCATCTGCCATTCTGAGGAACGAGACTGAAGCCATTGATCTGCCAATAGATGATGAGTGTGGTGATGATGCCCTTGAGCAGCTGATTAAGAGCAAGCAAGAGGCGGAGATCTTCAATGATCTGCCCCTCTTCGATGTGAACATTCTAGACAATTTCATTGATGAGTGGTTTGACAATCCAAACCTCAGCTTTGATGACCTTTAGCTCCCAATTGGCATCAGCGTCGCCTTCCAAGGCGCCATTGCTCCTGAGCTGGCTCAGGCTCAGAAGATTGTTGAACTGAAGAACAAAATTGACTATGAGAAAGACCAGTTCAAGAAGAACGTGGCCAAGCTCAGTGTGGCTGATGTTCAAAACTTCAAGCTGATGTTGCATGACCTCAAGGAGGCATTTCGCAAGAAACGTGAAGAAGCCAAAGGTTCACGCGAGCGAATGAAAAACCTCGCTGCCAAGTGTGTTCAAGCTTACAATGAAGCTGAGAAGCGCAAGGCACTTGGGCATCCTGGCATTGACCCCAAGCTGGCTGCCAAGAAGAAGCCTGGTGTGGCACAAGATGAAGCATCAGGGCGGGAAGAACCTCGCATTGTCTTCCCTTCCAGCATGACAGGCTCGAAGCCTAAGGTCCCCACAGTGGCTTCAGAACTGAAGAAAACTAGGGCAGCTGAAGCCTAAGCCAGAAAGCGCAAGTTGAAGAACACCATCGATGATGCTCCATTGCCCAAGAAGAGAAAGACTAAGAAGAAAGATCGGGCTGCTCCCATAGAGCCCGTCATTGTCGAGCCCATCTCTTTTGCTCGTCCTGCATCCGAACACCAAGAGCGTCAGTTGATAGTTCATGAGCCTGCTTCCACAGAGGCTCCTAAAGCTGAAGAAGTTCCAGCCGTTGACCCCATCACGGCTGAAGACATTGGTCCCCAAGACAATGTAGATGATGATGAAGTCCTTCCTCAAATCAAGCGCCAAACGGTATCATCGCCTGTTCTCACGAATAGCGAACTCATCAGTATTGGTCGTCCTTTGTTACCAATCACTCAGGATGCCTCATAGGCTGATCACCCCCAACCAGCAACTCCAAGTCAAGATTCACCGAGTACTCCCCCACCTCAAGTCACCAATCTGGTGCTTGATGATGATGATGACTATGTGGTCCATCCAACTCCCACTCCAAAGGCATCGCCCGCATTTCACAGACTTCGCAAAAGGACCAAGGACACAAGTCGCTCCATCGAGCGTTCCAAAAGGAGAAGTGCAACCCAACTCAGTAGCACGACAAGTGTTTCCTGAAGCCACTCCTACTGTGAATGTCTCCGCGTCTGAAGCCAATGCTGCTGAAGACATACTGGCTGCATCAGCCGATGAAAGTCAAGAACCCCGTCAAGAAGAAGAACGTGTTGCCACACCCCCTACCAAGTGGTATCATCGCCCCCAACCAGCTACTCAAGTGGAGGTTGAAAATACTGAGGCGGCCACCAATAACACTACTGAAGCGAATGACGTTGTCATGGCTGAAGCTAATGTGGCGCCTACATTGAATGCAGTGTCTGAAGCCAATGATGCACCTGCAACCAATGTGCTGGCTGACGCCATTGCCAATGCCACTGCTCCTGTACCGGCACCAAGGCCACACACCATTGAGCAAGCATTTTATCAAGGCGAGCTTATCACTGTCAGATGGACCATTCTGGTTCCTCCGCCTGCTCCCGAACCTCAATTTGATTATCATGTGGAGCACAGGCCTCAGGTTCAGAAGCCAAAACCAAGACTGCCAAGGTTTCTAGGTACTGCATCTGCGCCAAGATCATTCAACGTAAATGGCTTCATTGCACACAACACTTTCTTTGATAGAGCCAAGAACCCATATTCCAATCCAAGAATATCATCTGATCGGTTCTAGAGTTATCAGCAGCGCAGCTATTACTCCTGTGTCCTATACAATCAGGGGCGCATCTTTCCACATATGTGTCTGGACTGCGAAGCCATTGCGGGCCTGCCTTGCTTAGAAGAAGCCCTCGACTGTTTCAGAGATGCAGGCCTTCTCCAGTTTGTGACTGATAAAGAAAATTGGAATGAAGAACTTCCGATGCAATTCTATGCAACTCTCCACATTCGCGGCTACAATAGTGATCCGAAGACATGGGTCCTTGAGTGGATGACAGGCAATGTACACCATGAAGCCAAAGCTCTTGATCTCATTGAGCTTACTGGCCTGTCCACTCCAGGTGAACTATATGAACCTGGTTGTCAGCTTCACCGCAATGTGTTGGAAAGCATCTTCCAGAAGCCTGAGCCCAGCATGAGCCAAATGCTGAGTATGATTAAGCCACTATCACAGGATGCTGAATATCCCAAGGAATTCTTTGTTAAAGACCTAGAGTATCTGCCCCGCACCATCTATCACATTATCAGGCAAACTCTATGGCCCATCAAAGGACATTCTTCCTCAGGAAATCTTGAAGGCTCAATGAAGACATTGGTCTTTTATATTCTCAATGGCATCAACTTCAATGCTCGGGATTTCTTCATTCGCCAATTTGCTGCATTTGGCTCAGACATATTTGGTCTGAAATTCTATGCTCCATGGGTAATGCATCTGATCAAGCTTCACTCTGCTGTTGACTATTAGCCCTCTGCATGCAACCATCTCATATTCTTGCCAGAGGTTGATATGTCCGTCAAAGCCATATACCCAGAGCCTGCCAAGGAGGCAATTTATTTTCACAATGTCGATCGTCAGAGTTTCTCTCAACATGTTGAAGGAGTTCATGCTGCCACTCGTGTTTATCCTTTGGCTGGAAATACTCGTGCACCTCGTCGTGCCTGTACTGAAGCCATTGAAAGCACTATTGCTCCAAGGCATCGAAAGAGATCTCGTGTGCTTAATGACCGAGAGCTTCTTGTGCCCTTGCATCAGAAACACGATAAGCATCATTACTAGCTAAAGCGTCAGATGCAAAGCCTCTTGGTGGATATTAATCGCATTCGAAATCTTGCCACCAAGAATGCGTTTGTCACTCATGAAACCTGTCGGAGGTCATGGAAGAGTGTGACATTGCTCAATGCTGAAGCTGATCTTCAAGACGATGGCTTCACAGAGAGATTCAAGTTTGACACCACCCCTCCCAGGAATGCTGTCTTGCATCGGACACCATCACTCGAAGATTCTGAGTACTCCTCCTCCACAGCAACTGTTAATGCCAGAGTCCTTGATGACGCCGATGATGCTACTTCACCACCTCCAACTTTGGTGTGTATCGACACTGCACCAAGTTCGTCTGCACCACCAAACCTCAACAACGACCCTGCTGCCTCACCTACTCCTCATGGGAATGACTAGAGACTATGTCTTCAAACCTTTTTGGTCCTTACTGACAAAAGGGGGAGAAAATATATGAGTTGATAGTCTTCAAGCGGGTCCATATGGGTGGTTGCTATACTTTTGCCAAGTGTTTATGTCGGTGTCAAAACCGGCGGATCTCGGGTAGGGGGTCCCGAACTGTGCGCCTAGGCGTATGGTAACAGGAGACAAGGGACATGATGTTTTTACCCAGGTTCGGGCCCTCTCGATGGAGGTAAAACCCTACTCCTACTTGATTAGTATTGATGGTATGGGTAGTACAAGAGTTGATCTACCACGATATCAGAGAGGCTAAACCCTAGAATCTAGCCTATGGTATGATTGTTGTTCATCCTACGGACTAAAACTCTCCGATTTATATAGACACCAAAGAGGGATAGGGTTACACAGAGTCGGTTTACAATGAGAGGAGATCTTCATATCGTATCGCCAAGCTTGCCTTCCACGCCAAGGAAAGTCCCATCCGGACACGGGACGAAGTCTTCAATCTTGTATCTTCATAGTCCGGGAGTCCGGCCAAAGGTCATAGTCCGGCTATCCGGACAACCCCTAATCTAGGACTCCCTCAGTAGCCCCCGAACCAGGCTTCAATGACGACGAGTCCGGCGGGCAAATTGTCTTCGGCATTGCAAGGCGGGTTCTCCTCCAAACTCCATATACTTGTCGAATAGTGTCCGGCTTCTGATAAATGCCGCGCTCCTTGGCTTCCATGCTCAATAAAGGCCATCTTCCACGTGTCGAACGAATGCGAAAACCCAGGGTATTTTTACATTTCCCCCCTAGCTTCTCAAATAAGCTGCCTATAAAAAAGAGACGAGGATCTGGATCCGGATCACACCATCTCCCCTTCGCAAGCTTTCACAGGAGCGCCTCTGACAAAAAATCCATTCCATCATGGATAATCGACGCGGCTCCTCCTCTTGTGCTCCCAGCCCCAAGCTTGGGGATTGGGAGAGATGCTCCGTCCCGCATAGCAAGCTAGTAGTGCTTCAATCCAAGGGGCTACTCCCCCCAGCATATATGGTCCCAGTTCGATCCGGGATTGCCACCTATGGTGGCGGAGAGCAGGCGGAGAGCGTCCCCAATCCCTCTCAAGGAGAGCGGGTGTGCCTAGTTCCTTATTTAATAAGAGGACTCGGATTTCCAATTCATCCGTTTCTCCGAGGTCTACTAGAGTTCTACGGCCTCCAGCTACACAACCTCACACCTGCCTCCATACTGCATGTTGCGGGCTTCGTGGCCCTCTGCGAGCTATTCTTGGGCGTCAAGGACCATTTCGCACTGTGGAAGAGGTTGTTCTGCCTTGTGCCCCGCTCTCAGGAGGGGTCAATTTATCAAGTGGGCGGAGCCGAACTATGGCGCATCGCCGGGACCGGATATCTATCCGGTACCCCAAAGAAGGCGTCCGAGGACTGGCCCTCAGAATGGTTTTACATGGACGACGTCCCCCTGCCGGACCCTGTACGGATTGGCCTCCCCGAGTTTAATAACGCTCCGCTAAAGAAACGCCTGAGCTGGCGCCCACGGAACCCTCAAAGGGAAGCTGACAGGGACGTTCTTTACCTGATGAGTCGGATAAAATTGTTGGCTCATTCCGGATTGACCATGATCGAGGTCATGGCCACATGCATTACGCGGGGGGTGCAGCTGCTTCAGTACAGAGGCCACCCCATGTGGGATTTTAACAGGGAGGACGACGACACCCGGTGCGGCCGCAAGGGGCCGGATTCGGCTGCCACTCTAACGAAGATCTTATCCATTTTGTACAAGGGAGAAGAAGAGGAATTCCTCCATGTCAACCCACGGGGCGGATTCTCTATGTATAGTCCTCCAAGCTGGGTAAGCGATCACTTTCACTTATCTACCCTCTTTCGAAATTCCCATAATTGAGTACTTAGTCTGGCGATGTTAACGCAGGAGCTACGCCAGACTATGAAGGAGATCAACAGCCCTCCTCTGCAACCCGAGGACCCAGAACGGTCCCTCGATCCGGATTCCCAAGAGGACCCGGACTTATGTGTGGAGTTAATTGATGGGATGTTTTATCAATTGAGTAAGGACAACAACTTAGTGGCCATTACGGCCGACTATCCTGGACTACTTCCAGCCTCAAAGGTAACCGAGACTGAAGTCCCAGTACTTTCAAGGAGATCCATCCATGCCTTATTGCTGTAAACCAATAGTGTTTCGTTTTGCAGGGGAAATCCTTGAGGCGGAGGGCCGGGCCCGCGGTGGATAGCCAACAAGGGCCGCTGAAGCCAGGCGGGCCAAAAAGAAGTGCGGACCAGATCGAGACTCCGGTGCAATGGTACGGCATGCGAATTTAACACCGAGGGTTTATGCCCTCAAGTCATACTAACGCTCATGCTCTCCTTAGGAAGAAGAGAGCCCGCCAGACTATATCCACCGGCCAGGCTTCAAGGCCGGGTCTGGAAGCGGAGGCGGACACGGGGCGCGCGTCGGGCGTTCCTTCGACAGAGGACACAGACGGGCTATCTGCCACCAATTCAGAGGTGGAGAGTTCCATGAACCACAGGCGTCGTCGGACTGTTCTTCGTGACGCATGTTTTTCCCCAGAGGCATTGAACGCCTTTAATACGGGAGATGCGTACCTCCGTGCCGCTCAAAATGGTCTAGCCAGAGCCACAGAGCAGTATGTGAAAGACGTACGGGTGAGTAAATCTGATGGTTATATATGTCAGTAGCCCCCGAGACTTGAAACGGTTAAGATAACTGTTTTAAGGATCATATGTTATGCAGGGTCTTACAAAGAAGAACACACAACTGTTTCAGGAGCTAGAAGAGTGCAAGGCCCAACTCGAGGCCGCACTGGCCGCTTCAGATAATGCCAAGGGGACCCCCTCAGGTAATATATGCTTCGAAAGATAATTCCGTTGTGAAGTGCGACATGTGTGCAATTCTGACGATAACAGTGTAGATGGGGCCGGAGTAGATCCGGACAAGCAACAACGCCTACGCCAACTAAAGGCTAGCGAGAGCGTGCTGACGAGGGCGAGGCAAGAGAAGAACAAACTTCAAGACGCCAATACCCAGCCGGGCGAGGAACTAAAGGATGTTCGTGTTCAGCTGTCTGCTTCCGTAAAGGAGAATCGGTGACTTCGATGCGGCATTTTTAGTAAGTGCTTGAACGAATCTGCGAAAAAAGAATTCAGCGAGAAAGTCGAATGACAGAGCTATGTCTGTACATATGCTGACAGGTCGTCCTACGGAGGAAATGCCCGGTTCAACGGGGGACCTTCTTCCCGAGCTGTTGCAACTGCACAAACGAGTTCGGCAGGCGATGCAAGGCGTCGTCCAGGCTATGTGGCCATCCCTCTCCATGCCCGAAGGCCTTGGGGAGCTTGTAAAGAAGCTGGAGGGAGTGCGGCAGCGCTTCCGGTTGTGGAAGATATCGGCCTGCCGTCAAGGTGCCAGGGAGGCCTGGGCCATGGTGAAGACTCGGTACACGAAGGCTGACCCGAACCACATGGCCGAGGTCGGCTCTATGGGGCCTGACGGAAAGGAGATCCCTGTCAGTTTAGTATATGGTCAAGTAGAGCTGGCTGCCAAGTATTCTCAACAGGACTGTAACTTAGACCGCCTGTTGGATGGTATTGAAGAAGAATATACCGAGTCGAATTGACTCTGCAATTTAAAATGACATGAAAAATGCCTTCTAGCCGGATTGTAGATCGTTTGTCATTGCAGACCTTTTCGCTTCGACCTCTGGACCCTATAGTCTGGAGTGTATCCGAATACCCTCTTGGTTATGTAAGAACCGGGGCATGCGTGGAGACAAGGCGTAGGGGTCATAATTGCTTTAGCAGACAAGTGCCCAACTAGTTATGTTATATTACATGGTTAGTAAGAAACATCTTCTAGGGAGAATAGTTCCGTTAGGGGTTCCTTTCCCTGGGAGGCATGCCCTAAAGTGCATCTCCGAACTGCAAGAAAAGTCAGAAAAAGCATCTGGGGGTAGATAAATAATAAACAAGAAAAATCATCTTTTAGTTCACCGACCGAATATTCCCTTAAGAACGCTAGCTTTCGGCTTCACCCAGTCTGAGGTACACATCCGGCTGACCCGGTGGTAACAATCGCAGAGGTGCTCCCTTTACCACCTAGTTGAACAAACGGGAACGTAGGGGTAAGCACAGGAGCCAGGCAACCCAGCTTGGCCAAAACTTAAGTCATATCGATGCATATAATGGTGTATAAAAGGTGCATGCGGAAGTGTCACACATGTTTTGGGCATGAGGCCCGTTTATATAAACTTCTGATAAAGAAGCCCCCAGGTATAATGAGCGCGGGTGGCGCGTCAAGTATGTGCGAACAACACGCACGCAAGCCCCTAAGAGCTTGGGAGAAAAAAGGTAGGGAGAAGGAGAGAAATGCCAGGCAGCTAATAAAAATAAGAAAAAAATAAAAAAAGGGACAGAGGGAGGAGACGAACACGGAGTCCGGCGCTAGGCGTAGAATCTTCATAGGCGTGCTGCGTTCCATGGATTCGGCTCGAGTCGGTTGTCCGATGCGTTTCACAGACGGTATGCTCCACCAGTCAGTACTTGGTCGATTATGAGGGACCCTCCCATTTGGGCTTTAGTTTGTCCTTTTTCTTGTCCGGCAGGCGTAGAACTAGTTCGCCAACGTTATAAGTTTTGGCCCGTACTTCTCTGCTTTGATATCTTCGAGCCTGCTGTTGATAAAATGCGAAACGGGCTTTTGCCACGTCGCGCTCCTCCTCCAATGCATCCAAGCTGTCCTGCCGATCAAGCTCGGCTTCTCTTTCTTCGTACATGCGCACGCGAGGTGAGTCATGAATTATGTCGCAGGGCAGGACTGCCTCTGCGCCGTATACCATAAAAAATGGTGTGAATCCGGTAGTGCGATTCGGCGTGGTCCGCAGCCCCCAGAGTACAGAGTCAAGCTCCTCTACCCAGTGCGTGTTAGATTCCTTGAGGGATCACACTAGTATGGGTTTGATGCCGCTCATGATGAGACCGTTGGCTCGTTCGACTTGACCGTTAGTTTGTGGGTGATAGACTGAAGCGTAGTCGAGTTTGATGCCCATGTTTTTGCACCAGAGTTTAACTTCGTCGGCCGTAAAGTTTGTGCCGTTGTCAGTTATGATGCTGTGGGGGATGCCGTAACAGTGTACAACCCCGGATATGAAGTCTATCACCGGTCCAGATTCGGACATCTTTACAGGCTTGGCCTCTATCCATTTGGTAAATTTGTCCACCATGACCAGTAGATATTTTTTCTTGTGGGTTCCTCCTTTAAGGGGTCCAACCATGTCAAGCCCCCAGACCGCGAAAGTCCAGGTAATGGGTATGGTTTGTAGGGCAGTAGGCGGTATGTGGCTTTGATTAGCGAATAATTGGCAACCGACCATCGCTGCACTAAGTCTTGAGCATCTGCCCGGGCCGTCGGCCAATAAAATCCGGTACGGAAGGCCTTGCTTACGAGGGCCCGAGCTGCTGCGTGGTGCCCGCCGAGTCCGGCATGAATTTCAGCCAGAAGATTTCGCCCTTCTTCTTCGTAGATACACCTCTGAAGGACTCCAGTTGTGCTTTTCTTATAAAGCTCTCCCTCGTGGACTTTATAGGCTTTAGATCGCCGCACTATGCAGCGGGCCTCGTTTTGGTTGTCACATCCTAGTTAGCCATGCATTAGAGTGTTGCATCATGTTTACTTTTTCATCAGAAACCTGAAATGGGGATGACAGAACCCCCAGTCCCCTCTGAATCCAATTAGGGTTTACTAAAAACTTTTTCAATGAACCCGAAATGCCCTTCTAAAATGCCCATCATTTTTGTCTTGGTTCAGAACCTCTGCCAAAAGTGGTGCACATTCTCCTAGGCCAGCTTAGGGTTTTTGAATTAAATCATAAATATTTGAATTTGGGCATTTAAAATTATATAAAATATTTAAATGCTCAAATATCTCCAAACTAAAATGTTTCATGTTGGAAATAATCCAACTATGGACCAGGAGTAGTTTGGTGATTTTAGGAGTAGCCTAAGTATTTTATTTAATTCAACAAAGTTGCAGAAGTATTAAAAAAAACAGAAAACAGAAAGAAATGGAAAAAGCTTACCTGGCGCCTGCTCCCGGCCCACCTGCCGGCCCAGCCCAGCGCCGCTCCAGCGAGCTGCTTGCCGGCCAGGCAGGCAGGCAGGTGCCCGACGGCGACCGCAGCACGCGCCACGCACCTGCTCGCCGCCTCGCCGCTCCCCGTGCCTGGTGACGTCGTGGACCGGCCTCCCTCGCTCCCCCGAACCCCCCAGACACCCCCTCTCCTCTCCAGCTCCTCCCCCTCGCGCTCCCCCGCCATGACCGACGCCACCATCGCCGTGCCTTCGTCGTAGCCGTGCTCCCCGCCGCCCGTGCGTCCTCTCATCGTGTCCAGGAGCTCCGGTCCACTCCATCGAGCAAGCCGAGCCCCGAGTGCTCGCAACGCCCGATTCCACCGCAACGACCTCGCCCGAACCGCCGTCGCGGGAGATCCCCTTCAACGCCGTCGTCGCTCCAGTCCATCTCCGGCCACACCAAGGGCTTCGTCGCACTCACTGTGAGCTTAGCCATCTTCCCCTTCCTTCCGTTCTTGCTCCCGAGCCGTGTAGCGACCTCCCGGAGCTCAACCGCACCCACCGCCGTGGAGCTCGTCGCTGACGTGCTCCCGGTTACCCTCCGACCACTCCACGGTGTCCTTCATGCTCACCGTGTCACTTAGCACCTAGCTAGCCACTCCCCGAGCCTCACCGACCCCTCTAGCGTCAAGTTCGTCTTCGGCCGAACCCCGGTGGCCGCCAAAGTCGTCGCCGACGCCAACTCCGGCCACCCCGACCCCAACGGACTCCACCAAGAGCTGCGGCCCGTCCTCAGCTCCACTCCGGTGGTCTCCGCGACCCATTTGGTGGCCAAAACGGCCAAAACCACTTCCGCCGCCGCGTCGGGCTCGCCGGCGGCTAAACGCCGGTGCAGCCGACCCGGGTTTGACCACGGGTGGGCCCTGGTTGACTCCCCTGAGTCAATGACAGGTGGGGCCCAGCCCTATTAATTAAACAGGTTTAGTTTTAATTAAACTTTAATTAATCTAATCACCCTGACATGCGGGACCCACTGTCAGGTTTGACCCAGACGTGTTCCGTTGACCTGCTGACGTCACACTGACGTCAGGCTGACGCAATAATTGATTTTCTGGAATTATTCTAATATAGGTAATTCCAGAATATAATTTAAACTTTAAAAATTCATAACTTTTATTCTGTAACTCCAAATCAGACAAATTATATATGAAAAATGATCAGAAAAATCCAATCTATCCATCTGTACTATTTTCATGCATGATTAAACAAGTTAACCTGATGTTTAATGCAGAACAAGGAAAAGCACTTTAAAAGGCCATGTTTGAGTTTGAAATTTGAATCTTTGATTCAAATCGGTTCAAACCCTTCTGGTCTTAGTTGCATTAGCCCAACACACTCATATTGCTTTGTTTCATGCATGCATCATATTGTTGCACGTTGTTTGGTGATGGTTGTGTATCGGTGTTCTTTGCGGCAGGTTCTGCCTCCGAGGAGTATCGTGATTACCCTAACAAAGAACCGTATCAGTGCATCGAACCATCAGGCAAGCAACCAACCATTTGATCATATCGATACAATCCCATGTTCTCGCTCCTGCTCTCTTTTACTGCATTAAGACAACACGTTTCAAACTGCTGTGTGCTACGGTAGTTGAACCCATTTCCTCTGCATGACCTGTCATTGCCACAGTAACTAGATGAAACCCACTAGCATGTGTAGGAGTTGATTGAGCCATATGTATGTGTTGTTCCTACCTTGCTATTCCTGCTATGCTTAGAGTCGTGTCAGGTCTGGTTCATCTGGGTGATGGGCTAGAGTGAAATGATTATGTCGGTAATGAGAGTGGTGTGGTGAACACGATTTGGTAAAGGTATCGATGAGAGGCCATGTAGGAGTACATGGTGGGTTGTTTCATTGAAGCCGACCGTAAGCACTGAGATCTGTATGTGTGATTTAAGATACAGCTACTACCATGCATTGGGCCCTGAAATATGACCCCGCTCGACTTCTTATTCACCCTAGCTCTCTGTCCAGGAGTTGCAAGTAGTTTCTGGTGTTTGTAGCCTACTAGAGGCCGTGGACAGCGCTGACCGTAGGGGTGGGCTGTGATGTGGTAGGTACATGGCCGGGTGTACCGAATACCCGTTAGGTATCTCGGGAACCCTGTTCACATCATTCGGGGCCGTATGGGAAACCTCGGCCGGACTCCCTGCGGATGGAACCTGGATAGGCGATAAACCTGGACTAGAGGCTTAAGTGTTTAGGTAGGTCGTGGTCTACACCCACGTCGGCTTTCGCTTGAAGTCTGCCGAGCACATGTCGTGTGCAGACGCTAAGTGGTGGAAACATGTATGAAGAAGTACACCCCTGCAGGGTTATCATGATCTATTCGAATAGCCGCGTCCGCGGTAAAGGACTACTTGGTTGCCTATACAGTTCATAGACAAGTAAATGGAAACTACTAAAAGCCCCAAGATAAGTGTGAGTGCCGAGGATGGCTCTTCCGTAGGAAGACGGAGGTGGATTCTCGGTAGTGTATTGAATTGGTGAGTAGTGGACTCGTGTACGCAAAACCATTTCAAGTTGGAGTCTCGTAGGTTAGCCTAGCCAAGAGTCAAAGCTGGCTTGCTGCAATAACTCCACCAACCCTTCTTGATAATATGCATGTATGTAGGATCTGATGTAAGTCTTGCTGAGTACCTTTGTACTCATGTTGCTATAATTTACATTTTTTACAGAAGACGCAGCAACCCCTTCTGATGGGTTCTACGTAGACGTTGACATCAATGAGTAGGCTAAGGCCCAGGTGGTGATCCTGAGCTTGTGAAGGACCTCGTAGTATAGCTAGGCTTTCCAAGCCTCTTTTATTTTACTAGTTGTCTGTACTCAGACAAGTTACTTCCGCTGCTGGTTTGTATGACGGTATGACTTGAATGCTGGGTCGTGTGACCCGTACCTTTGTGTATGTTATGTATGGCTCTCTGAGCCTTAAATAAAGTACTTGTGTCATAGAGTCATGTTGTGATGCCTTGTTGTATTTGCACATATCGAGCATATTGTGTGTATGTTTGAAATGCTTGGTATGTGTGGGATCTGACTATCTAGTTGTTTATCCTTAGTAGCCTCTCTTACCGGGAAATGTCTCCTAGTGTTACCTCTGAGCCATGGTAGCTTGCTACTGCTCGGGAACACTTAGGCTGGCCGGCATGTGTCCTTCTTCATTCCTGTGTCTGTCCCTTCGGGGAAATGTCACGCATTGAGTACCGGAGTCCTGTTAGCCCGCTACAGCCCGGTTTACCGGAGTCCTGCTAGCCCAGTGCTACAGCCCGGACCCACATGCTGATGACTGACACGTTCGTTGCTGGGTCATGGATGCCTGTCCCTGTAAGTCTGTGCCACTTTGGGTTTACGACTAGTCATGTCAGCCCGGGCTCTTTATCATATGGATGCTAGCGACACTATCATATACGTGAGCCAAAAGGCGCAAACGGTCCCGGGCAAAGGTAAGGCGACACCCGTGGGGTCACCGTGCGTGAGGCCGCAAAGTGATATGAGGTGTTACAAGCTAGATCGATGTGACATCGAGTCGGGGTACTGACAGCGTTGGCATCAGAGCCGGACTGCCTGTAGGTTCTCCAAGCCAAACCGGTCGATGTTGAGTCTAGAAATTCTTTAGTTATATGTAGGGGAATTGTTTGTGGGTTGGAACGTAAGGCTCTTTTTACTCCTTTATCTTATGACATTTTGATCTGAGTCAGTCTATTCTTCCACCGGGGGTTAAGGAATTAGGATCTATTCTCTCTATCAGGATCACGCGTTACTAATCAGTAGTACCTTATAGGGTTGATGGATACAAGCCTAGTTCAGTTCTTCTACCACGTTATGTTGTTAGGATGGATTCAGAACTTTGATATGATGATGTTGAGTGTGTATGAAATCCTTTGTCAAATGTCTCAAAATCCTTCTTGAGCATTTACAGCTGTTATGCTACCGAAATTTTGCTAGAAATTCTAATGCCTTTGCATTATGATTGTGCTTTCAGATGGCCACTCGCGACCTTAATCAAGTGGTTCGCCTGACTCGATGCCTAGATGTACCCGGCCATACTGCCATGTTGGTCAGGGTAATGACTGAGGCTGGATACCGTTGGTATCCTGAGTACACGGTCGAAGAGCAATTCCGAGACTTTAATCAAAGCTAGTATCTCTGCACTGTCAGGATATTTCCATCTTATCCTGGGTCCACCGAGCCCCTTCACTGCTCCTATGGACTCGGGGTTACTATTGAGATGGCTGTGCAGGACGCCGCCTACTCTATGATGACCATCATGCGAGTCAGATCTGGTCTATTTCGGGACTCTGATTTCCGGTATATGCCAGGATCACTTCCGGGAGCACAAGGGTATCTCCAGGCTATCTATGCTGACCCCACCCAGGAGGATTCACGGACTCGCACCACTGCTGAGATGCTCGAGGATAAGGACCGTGAAAATCGGGCCTTGAGGTTAGAGCTCTTCAATACCCGTGCTGACCACTGGGCCACATTGACTCGGTTTGCACCGGCGTTGCAAGCTGGATATTCGGATATGCGCGATCTCTATCCTGTGAGATCTGCTTTGCCAGACGTGATGGGTTGGCGTGATGTAGGAGGCATCACCCCACCTCGCGGTCCCCGCAGGCCACCGTCTGTTGGTCCAAGACCTCATCCTAGCCCCTATGGTCCACAAGCTCCGCGAGATCGTCTGTTTCCGGATGATCATGTTGAGCTTCCAGGCTATGGAGGTGACTTCTACGAGGACTACTACGGATCGGTCTGAGTTAGTGGTAGTATCACTAGTTCGTGTTAGCTGTGTCGTCTATCGTCCTGCGTGACTCATGGGATATGACCTAGTTTGTATCGCCTTCCGGAGGTGTAGAAAAATAATGTATAGGAGCTTGGAATGCCTCCGATGAGATGTAATCCTCTTTTCACCGTAATAGTACCTTGTTTGGTCTTGTACTAAACCCTGTATGGTGTGTATGACGATGGAATAAAGAAGCAGTTTCTGTATCTACCATGTCATACGGATGATCATCTTGCATTCCGAGTTATTCCTTACATTCTGTATCCTATGTCAGAATTTTATCATCCTGACTAAATCATTGTCTTGTTTACCTAGGATGGTCAACACGCGCACTAACCCTGCTCCCCAAGAGCAGGCCGAAGGCAGCGAAGTCAGGAGTGCAAATCTGCCTCATCCTCCTTCCCTAGCCGAGGTTATGATGGAAGCCGAAAGAAACAAGCGGGAGACCAACCGTTTGTTGGAGCGTATTGAACAGAACACGGCACGCCATCAGAGGACTAACGTGGTGTCACTCAGTGATTTTATCAAGTTACATCCACGCACGTTCCACCACTCCATCGAGCCTCTCGATGCTGATGATTGGCTTCGCAGTATTTCTCACAAACTGCGTTCCGCGCTGGTAGCGGAGGCTGACAAGGTCACCTTTGCTGCATATCATCTTGAAGGCCCCGCCAGTCTATGGTGGGAGAATTATGGAGCTATGCGCCCAGCGGGCCATGTCACTACTTGGGCTGAATTCAGCGAGGCTTTCCGTGAACATCACATTCCGGAGGGTCTCATGGACCGTAAACGTGAGGAATTTTGCAGTTTCACTCAGGGCCGACTCTCTGTGGATGCTTACAGCAGGGAGTTCGGTAACCTCGCACGATATGCAACTGAGGAAGTTTCTACTGATGCCAAGAAGCAAGCAAGGTTCCGTAAGGTGCTTAGTCCTGAGCTTCGCCGCGACCTCCGTCTGCATGAGTGCACATCTTTTCAGAAACTTGTTAACAAGGCCATCAGTGCTGAAACTGCTCAGACTGATTATGATGCAACACGCAAGCATGGCCGTGACATGGGTTCCTCATCCGGTGCTGGTCCTCAGAAGCGCCGCGTGTGGGTGCCCAACACCGCCCTGCCACCCAGGTTCACACCGAGGCCATCTTTCCAGGCGGCTCGCCCCGTTCAACAGTCTGCACCAGCCAAGCCCTATGGGGGTCCAACCAACAATGCTCCTCCACGTACCAGTTCCGTGACTTGTTTCAAGTGTGGGGAATCTGGCCACTATATGCGTGAGTGTCCCCAGACCGACCTCAACCAATCTGCTAAAGCTGTTGGCCGTGGCAAGCCGACAGGGAAAGTGTTCCACGCCAAGCCGGCCACCGCTACACGTGGCCATGTCAACTGTATCTCTGCCGAAGAAGCTCAAGAGGATCCCAACGTCATTCTCGGTACGCTCCTTGTTAATTGCCACCCGGCATCTGTTCTTTTCGATACAGGAGCCTCTCATTCATTTATATCCGAGAACTATGCTCGTCTGCATAACACCGCATTCTGTGACATGCCACCCACTATGGAAATTTCTACTCCTGGTTCTAGATGGCAGACCTCCAGGGTAAGTTATGGAAATGAAATCCAAGTCGACAGACTTGTTTTCCTTGCATCTTTGATAGCTCTCAAATTTTCAGATATTAATATCATTTTGGGTATGGACTGGATGTCAGCTCATCATGCCAAAATTGATTGCTTCTCTAGGACTGTTCAACTCACTCATCCTTCGGGGAAGATAGTCAATGTCTTGACCCGATTAGCCAAGCGACAATTATATTCTCTTAACGCCAGCCCTTTGCCAGACCTTGAGGACGTTCCGGTAGTCCGTGACTTCCCGGATGTCTTCCCAGAGGAACTGCCAGGTGTTCCACCTGACAGGGATGTTGAGTTCGTAATAGACCTCATTCCAGGAACCGTTCCGATTGCTAGAAGACCCTATAAGATGGCACCACTAGAACTAGCCGAGCTTAAGAAACAACTCGATGAGTCCTTGAAAAAGGGTTTCATCCGACCTAGTTCATCTCCGTGGGCTTGCCCCGTCCTCTTCGTCAAGAAGAAAGATGGTACGGACCGGATGGTTGTAGATTACCGACCGGTCAATTTGGTCACAATCAAGAACAAATATCCGCTCCCTAGGATCAACGACCTGTATGATCAGCTCGCTGGATCCTCAGTCTTCTCCAAGATGGATTTGAGGTTGGGCTACCATCAAATCAAATTCAGAAACGGGGACATTCCTAAAACGGCCTTTGTTACTCGTTATGGCCAATACGAGTACACCGTCATGTCCTTCGGTTTAACCAACGCTCCAGCCACCTTTTCTCGGTTAATGAACTCAATCTTCATGGAGTATTTGGACAAATTCGTCGTAGTTTATCTCGATGATATACTCATCTACTCCAAGAACGAGGAAGAACATGCCGAACATCTAAGGCTAGTGTTGAAGAAACTTCGAGAGCACCGCCTTTATGCCAAGTTTTCCAAATGTGAATTTTGGTTGTCAGAAGTGACCTATCTGGGTCATGTAATATCTGGTAAAGGTATTGCTGTTAACCCTGAGCGAGTTCGAGCCGTCCTTAATTGGACTCCACCTGAATCGGTCAAGCAAGTTCGGAGTTTTCTAGGCTTAGCGAGTTATTGTCGTCGCTTTGTCGAAAACTTCTCCAAAGTTGCTAAACCTCTAACCGAACTCCTCAAGAAAGATAAAAAGTTCGAACGGACTCCACAATGTGAGCACAGCTTTCAGGAACTGAAAAGACGCCTGACTTCTGCTCCCGTACTGGTACCGCCAGACTTCTCCATGGATTTTGTTATCTACTGCGACGCCTCGCGACAAGGACTAGGTTGCATTCTCATGCAAGATCGACACGTAATTGCTTACGCCTCACGGCAATTGCACCCACATGAGGAGAATTATCCTACTCATGATCTAGAGCTTGCAGCTGTAGTCTATGCACTTAAAACCTGGCGACATTACCTCCTCGGTAATCGTTGCGAAATATTCACTGATCACCAAAGTCTGAAGTACATTTTCACCCAACCGGATTTGAATCTCAGGCAAAGACGTTGGGTTGAGTTGATCACAGATTTCGACTTAGGAATAACTTACACCCCAGGGAAAGCCAACGTCATGGCTGATGCACTAAGTCGTAAATCTTATTGTAACAACCTGATGTTACAACAAGGTCAACCGCTTCTCCATGAGGAATTTTGGAAGCTTAACCTTCACATTGTTCCTCAAGGATTTCTTTCCACCTTGGTGGCGAAACCTACTCTTACGGATCAAATCATCGCTGCCCAGAAGCGAGATAAGGGAATAGCTAAGATCAAGGAGAACATTGCTAGCGGAGGTGCTAGTTGTTTCTCCATAAATGATCATGGTGCTGTGTACTTTGAGAACCGTTTAGTGGTTCCCAAGAACCAGCATCTACGACAGTTGATCCTTAGGGAGGCTCATGTGACGCCCCCGATTCAATCGTACACTAATCATGCACGCAAATGTGTACGATCAAGATCAGGGACTCACGGGAAGATATCACAACACAACTCTACAAATAAAATAAGTCATACAAGCATCATAATACAAGCCAGGGGCCTCGAGGGCTCGAATACAAGTGCTCGATCATAGACGAGTCAGCGGAAGCAACAATATCTGAGTACAGACATAAGTTAAACAAGTCTGCCTTAAGAAGGCTAGCACAAACTGGGATACAGATCGAAAGAGGCGCAGGCCTCCTGCCTGGGATCCTCCTAACTACTCCTGGACATCGTCAGCGGGCAGCACGTAGTAGTAGGCACCTCCGGTGTAGTAGGGGTCGTCGTCGACGGTGGCGTCTGGCTCCTGGACTCCAGCATCTGGTTGCGACAACCAGGAAGAAAGGAAAGGGGAAAAGGGGGG
>NC_041393.1:369186566-369188013 GCF_002162155.2 Triticum dicoccoides | reverse complement strand
GGATGGGTGGGATGGGCCAAGGCCCATGGGGAGCCGCGGGGGTTTCCTTTCTTTTGTTTTGTTTTTACTTTTTATTTAATTCTTTTCTGTTTTAAATCAGTTTAAATTATTTAGACATTTTCTAAAAATGTGTTTACTTCAGCATAATTATCTATGCAATATTTGACACGGTCCGAACATTTTTGTTTTAAAGTTTGAAAACTTTGTTTGTTTGCCAAAAATTCAAGTTTGAATTCGAATCGTTTTCGAACTAATGCGAGATTAGCCACAGTAATCAAGGTGACGTGGCATCATTAGCGAAGGATTACTGTAGCGTAACTATCCGGGCGTCACAATTCTCCTCCACTACAAGAAATCTCGTCCCGAGATTTAAGAGGGGGACTAGGGGGAAAGGTCTGGTTACGAAATCCTAACGAATCTTCTCGTCTTTGGTTGCTCTTCTTGAAGAGATCAATCCACTACACTGATGTCTTCATTCCTCTGCTTCAGGTCATCAGGATGAAGTCGGCATCCTTTCTTCGGGATCTTCATCGTATTTAAGAATAGGTAACTACGCAGATCAGCAACGACAGAATGCTATAAGGGTAATAATCTGGGATTAACCCATGAATGAGCATATGAGTACCTCTCGAGTTGAACAAAATAAAACACATCGAGAGTAAAGTTGGAAGGTACAATAAGAAGTTTCAAGCAGATAGGCCATTGTTCAATGTCTGAAACAACATGCGAAAGGGGTCCAGAGCAATGAGATTGAGTATTGCGTCTGCTACCAAAATAGATCACTTAGGACGGTGGCCCGTGAATTACATACGAGGCCGCACGCGAGGAACAACCTTGGGAAGAGGGGGTGCAGGAGAGTCAGGTTTCGATCCTGTGGAACTGTGGGTTATGGGCCCACCATGTGGTTGAAAGTAGGAAGGGGGCCGACATTTTGCACGGTCATGATAGTAAGGTGTGTCAAAGGGTAGCCTGTCAGATATGTCGGCAACAACATCGATACCAAGGGCGAGGGACGAAGAGAACCATTTTCCTGCTCGTTGAACGAGGCGGGCCAATAGGCAAAGTTCTCGTCCATCGGTGGTTACCGGAATGTTTTCAACAATAGTAACAGGGTCTTGCTGACAGAGTTGTACACCGAGGGGTTTACATAAGCAGGAGAACATTACTGCTTAGATCATATAGATCACAAGAAAGGTTAAACAAAACAATGGAAAGGAAAAAGTGATCATCAGATCAAATAGAACAATGGAAAGGAAAATGTTTATACACCTATTTCAGGGGTATATCCTTCCCAATGACAAGCAGAGCATGATATCCATGACAGGATATAAAGTAGAAAACCATTTAGGTAAGAGGGAAGGAATCTCATGATATTACCCATACAACGGTGTTAGGATAAGTGATAAATAAAATTTAGCATCGTGCTTCAAATGTTCCTGGTGAAAAT
>NC_041393.1:369181582-369186003 GCF_002162155.2 Triticum dicoccoides | reverse complement strand
CGGGTCATCAAAGGATCAACGTCATAACTCTTGGAAAGTTGTCCCAACCATCATATCTGACCGAGATTCAGATCCAATTGGTGTCATGATGCCTCAGACTCAGGATGTCCGAGAAGAAAAGGCGCAACACAAATCATTGAAATGGCATTGCAAGATTCTCGGGAATTGAACTATGGGAGCAGGTTCCCGAAACAATAGTTCATCATTAAACCAAGGAGAGGTGAGGGGTGGCTGATTGACTCAGCGACAATTCATTGGGATTTTCAAAAGATGGATTTCCACAATAATGTGAACAAGAAGATGACATTTGTCAGATCAAATGGTATAGTGATGTATGCTCGAGGAAAACATACACAATTAAACATTGGTTGAAAGGTGTGCCCGAAATATGACCTTAGGCAGCAAGATCACTGTTAGAGTGACGATTCAATAACCAACAGTCTAAGAACAAACTGTCAATCATTAACTTCAAGCAATAGGGTTGCTAAAAGTACAGAATCCAAGCAGCATCATTCCCTTGTTGGAATCCCGGTTAGAATCAACACAGGGAACAAGAAGGAATGGTGATGGTGAGAAGTATCACTTGCATCAAGAATTCTCAAGAGGTGGTGAAATTACCACGACATTTTTCACATAAAAGATGGTAATATTCCAAGCTAAAGAAGAACAAACGTTGGATAGCAAGGAACTCAAGGTATAACACAAAACATGAACAAGTTTTGTGTTGAACGGAAGACAATAAAGTGGTCATTGATAACACAAATCATCAAGGGCAAGGATGGTATTACTCAACATGAATTCAACTGGTATCCTGGAAGTGCTCAGAATGCTGATGATGATCACGACACATTTGTCGAGAGATTTCATGAAGATGTAATCGATCAGTGACGACATCAAGTCAAAGGAATAATGAAGCGGAAGGTTATTGTAACCATGGGTAGGACACAAACTTGAAATCAAGCTTGTTGTTCAAGGCGAACTGATATGACGAGGAAGATCGACGTAAGTTTAGCTCATCATCGAAAATTGTGCTCCGAAAAGGAGGACCAGGTAGTACGGTTTAAATTTTAGCCGATCAGGCTAGGAAAGACTTAAAGGATTAATAAAATCGTAAGCAGTGATGGGTTCAAATACTTGTTGAATCGCAATGCGAACTCGATACAATTATCGGTGTCTTTGAGTGTATAATAACTCAGAGCCCGTGAGAAATTGGAATCAGTGGGAGGTAGTACTTGATGAACTCATAAAAAGTTATGCAGTTCCATGATAATCTCGAGATACCAGGGGGGTAATACTCGACAGAAGATCAAAGTAAAGGTTGGACTGGGGTATTGATCCATAGAAGACAATTGTTTAACTTGTCCGAGAAATGGAATCAAAGAAGAACAAACATGGTCGGAACCACGGATGCAAAAGGCCAGACCCCTGATATAAGAAAAACTTATACCAAGGGAATAATTAATTCAAGAGAAGCTCTAATGATAAGATCTACATCGTGTCCATGGGCATGAACACAAGTTCAAGGTCGACTCCCACTTCTCCGATGCATAGGTTTTCATTCACTTCTCACGTTCGATGAAGTTGCAGTGTTGAAATTTTATCTGGCGAAGCACCAGAAGAGTATTATTCGTGAAAACTTTCGAGTTCACACATATCAAGGAAGGCATAGGTTCAACCCATCGTGGCATCTTAGAATCATATACCAGAATCTTTAGAAGTAATTAACTCAAGCTCGAAGGCAGAGCATGGTTGAGAAGGTAGAGGATACAATTTACCAAAGGCATTATGTATCAGAGGAAAGGCTCACAAGGTTATTGAATATGAAGGGCGTTGTCAGATAAAATCCAACAAAGGATCTGGTGGTCCACAAGGGATCTGACGTGAGCATCGGTACTCAACCAGAGGAAGAAGAATGCACGGGCATCATATTGTAGAACATCGGAATGATTCGATGCTTAGATAATAAAGGAATTTCGATTTCCAAAACAAAGGATCAGAAGCAATGCTCTGAGTAGGGATGGATAAGTTGAATATACCAGAGGCACAATTGACGACAAATGGTTTGGTCGAGAACCAGCTCATGTTCAAAAATGATGTCTGAGCCGGAAGGATAATTTAGAAGGGTTGATAGATGTTTGTGTGCATTCGCACACATGCTGAATCAATAGGATCAAAATGACGATGCCTAAGGATACTAACGAATATTGCCAATGGGAAGCATCCATAATGCAAGCAGACAAGTATTGCAGAGCAATAAGCTATTAAGGATTTTTGGAGGATCAAATAGTATTTCGAAGACCATTGTGAAACACATGAACAACTGGGGGATGAGCGGATACTCGATAAGTGCGAGAATTATCCATAGGGGTATTCAGGTGACAAGGAACAGCAAGGTGATAATCTCAAGGATTATCGAGACAACGACGAGTGTTTCGAGGTATCTGGTAATAACAAGACCAACTGGGGATGACAATATGAACGATAGGTGTAAGTAGTTATCCAGAGGGATTTATCGATGGATGTGAATTGCGAAAGCGATGGCACATAGTCTCCAGAGCACATCGTAGAGTATGTCGAAATCTTCTGGTGCAGCAGGCGGTTATCGGTAACAAGTGGCTCTCCGGGAGAAAGTACTTGCGAGAACCTAAAGTTAGTTTTGTTTTTAGCAAAATCATTTAACCCGAATAGAAGAGAGCTCAGAGTCCCAGAGTAAAGGTCGGGGAGTAAAAGATCCTAGTACCACCCAATGGCGACGTGGGCCCGTAAGGCACACAGCCATGTTAGTAAAAGTTTTGCAATGTCTAGACTCGACGTCGGCCAAGGAGTTGGAAGGGGGATTCCTACAGGCAGTCGGCTCTGATACCAACTTGTGACGCCCCCGATTCAATCGTACACTAATCATGCATGCAAATGTGTACGATCAAGATCAGGGACTCACGGGAAGATATCACAACACAACTCTACAAATAAAATAAGTCATACAAGCATCATAATACAAGCCAGGGGCCTCGAGGGCTCGAATACAAGTGCTCGATCATAGACGAGTCAGCGGAAGCAACAATATCTGAGTACAGACATAAGTTAAACAAGTCTGCCTTAAGAAGGCTAGCACAAACTGGGATACAGATCGAAAGAGGCGCAGGCCTCCTGCCTGGGATCCTCCTAACTACTCCTGGACATCGTCAGCGGGCAGCACGTAGTAGTAGGCACCTCCGGTGTAGTAGGGGTCGTCGTCGACGGTGGCGTCTGGCTCCTGGACTCCAGCATCTGGTTGCGACAACCAGGAAGAAAGGAAAGGGGAAAAGGGGGGGAGAAAGCAACCGTGAGTACTCATCCAAAGTACTCGCAAACAAGGAACTACACTACATATGCATGGGTATATGTGTAAGGAGGCCATATCAGTGGACTGAACTGCAGAATGCCAGAATAAGAGGGGGATAGCTAATCCTGTCGAAGACTACGCTTCTGGCAGCCTCCGTCTTGCATCAAGTATAAGAGAGTAGATTGAAGTCCTCCAAGTAGCATCTCCAAGTAGCATCTCCAAGTAGCATCGCATAGCATAATCCTACCCGGCAATCCTCTCCTCGTCGCCCTGCGGAAAAGCGATCACCGGGTTGTCTGTGGAACTTGGAAGGGTGTGTTTTATTAAGTATCCGGTTCTAGTTGTCATAAGGTCAAGGTACAACTCCAAGTCGTCCTGTTACCGAAGATCACGGCTATTCGAATAGATTAACTTCCCTGTAGGGGTGCACCACATAACCCAACACGCTTGGTGCACCAGCCGGGAATCGAACCCGGGTCTGTACCGTGGCAGGGTACTATTCTAATGTGTACGATTGAATCGGGGGCGTCACAGGAAGATATCACAACACAACTCTACAAATAAAATAAGTCATACAAGCATCATAATACAAGCCAGGGGCCTCGAGGGCTCGAATACAAGTGCTCGATCATAGACGAGTCAGCGGAAGCAACAATATCTGAGTACAGACATAAGTTAAACAAGTCTGCCTTAAGAAGGCTAGCACAAACTGGGATACAGATCGAAAGAGGCGCAGGCCTCCTGCCTGGGATCCTCCTAACTACTCCTGGACATCGTCAGCGGGCAGCACGTAGTAGTAGGCACCTCCGGTGTAGTAGGGGTCGTCGTCGACGGTGGCGTCTGGCTCCTGGACTCCAGCATCTGGTTGCGACAACCAGGAAGAAAGGAAAGGGGAAAAGGGGGGAGAAAGCAACCGTGAGTACTCATCCAAAGTACTCGCAAGCAAGGAACTACACTACATATGCATGGGTATATGTGTAAGGAGGCCATATCAGTGGACTGAACTGCAGAATGCCAGAATAAGAGGGGGATAGCTAATCCTGTCGAAGACTACGCTTCTGGCAGCCTCCGTCTTGCATCAAGTATAAGAGAGTAGATT
>NC_041393.1:369177631-369179073 GCF_002162155.2 Triticum dicoccoides | reverse complement strand
GGGGGGGGGAATGGGAGTGGTGCTAGGGTTCGGGTTGGGGGAGGGGGCTAAGCAGGAGGGTCGGGTGGGCCGTTTCGGTAGGGTCGGACGGATGGGTGGGATGGGCCAAGGCCCATGGGGAGCCGCGGGGGTTTCCTTTCTTTTGTTTTGTTTTTACTTTTTATTTAATTCTTTTCTGTTTTAAATCAGTTTAAATTATTTAGACATTTTCTAAAAATGTGTTTACTTCAGCATAATTATCTATGCAATATTTGACACGGTCCGAACATTTTTGTTTTAAAGTTTGAAAACTTTGTTTGTTTGCCAAAAATTCAAGTTTGAATTCGAATCGTTTTCGAACTAATGCGAGATTAGCCACAGTAATCAAGGTGACGTGGCATCATTAGCGAAGGATTACTGTAGCGTAACTATCCGGGCGTCACAGCTCATGAATCCCCTCTCACCATTCATCCGGGTAGTACCAAGATGTATCAGGACCTACGCCAGAGGTTCTGGTGGACTAGGATGAAGAGAGAAATTGCTCAGTATATTGCTAATTGCGACGTCTGCCGTCGTGTAAAAGCAGAGAATCAACGGCCTGCTGGCACCCTTCAGCCCCTAGCTATTCCTGAATGGAAATGGAATAAAATTGGTATGGATTTCATTACCGGTTTTCCCAGGACCAAGAGAGGGAATAATGCTACTTTCGTCGTTGTCGATCGTCTTTCCAAAGTAGCCCATTTCCTACCTGTTCGTGAGAGTATAACCGCTAGTCAGCTGGCAGACTTATACATCTCCCGAATAGTGTCTCTCCATGGTGTTCCTTTGGAAATTAACTCGGATCGAGGAAGTATTTTCACCTCTCGATTTTGGGAAAGTTTCCAAAATGCTATGGGAACCCGTCTCTCCTTTAGCACCGCTTTCCACCCTCAGTCGAGTGGTCAAGTGGAACGCGTCAACCAGATTCTAGAAGACATGCTTCGAGCCTCTGTTATCTCGTTCGGAATGGATTGGGAGAAGTGCCTTCCATTTGCCGAATTCGCTTACAACAACAGCTATCAATCTAGCTTGGGTAAAGCCCCTTTTGAAGTTCTCTATGGACGACGGTGTCGAACACCCCTTAACTGGTCAGAGACCGGGGAAAGACAATTCTTTGGCCCGGATATGATTCAGGAAGCAGAAGAACAAGTTCGCATCGTTCGTGAAAAGTTGAAAACAGCCCAATCTCGTCAAAAGAGTCAATATGACCGAAAACATAAGGCTATGACTTTCGAGGTTGACGAGAAGGCTTATCTTCGGGTTACCCCTCTGAAGGGAACCCATCGTTTCGGTATCAAAGGCAAATTGGCTCCTCGTTACATTGGACCTTTTCGCATTCTCGCCAAACGAGGAGAAGTTGCCTACCAGTTGGAACTACCTCCGCACCTCTCCAGAGTCCACGATGTCTTCCACGTTTCTCAACT
>NC_041393.1:369145809-369176221 GCF_002162155.2 Triticum dicoccoides | reverse complement strand
GTCGTAGCCGTGCTCCCCGCCGCCCGTGCGTCCTCTCATCGTGTCCAGGAGCTCCGCCGCCGTCCACTCCATCGAGCAAGCCGAGCCCCGAGCGCTCGCAACGCCCGAGTCCACCGCAACGACCTCGCCCGAACCGCCGTCGCCGGAGATCCCCTTCAACGCCGTCGTCGCTCCGGTCCATCTCCGGCCACACCAAGGGCTTCGTCGCACTCACTGTGAGCTTAGCCATCTTCCCCTTCCTTCCGTTCTTGCTCCCGAGCCGTGTAGCAACCTCCCGTAGCTCAACCGCACCCACCGCCGTGGAGCTCGTCGCCGACGTGCTCCCGGTTACCCTCCGACCACTCCACGGTGTCCTTCATGCTCACCGTGTCACTTAGCACCTAGCTAGCCACTCCCCGAGCCTCACCGACCCCTCTAGCGTCAAGTTCGTCTTCGGCCGAACCCCGGTGGCCGCCAAAGTCGTCGCCGGCGCCAACTCCGGCCACCCCGACCCCAACGGACTCCACCAAGAGCTGCGGCCCGTCCTCAGCTCCACTCCGGTGGTTTCCGCGACCCATTTGGTGGCCGAAACGGCCAAAACCACTTCCGCCGCCGCGTCGGGCTCGCCGGCGGCTAAACGCCGGTGCAGCCGACCCGGGTTTGACCACGGGTGGGCCCTGGTTGACTCCCCTGAGTCAATGACAGGTGGGGCCCAGCCCTGTTAATTAAACAGGTTTAGTTTTAATTAAACTTTAATTAATCTAATCACCCTGACATGCGGGACCCACTGTCAGGTTTGACCCGGACGTGTTCCGTTGACCTGCTGACGTCACACTGACGTCAGGCTGACGCAATAATTGATTTTCTGGAATTATTCTAATATAGGAAATTCCAGAATATAATTTAAACTTTAAAAATTCATAACTTTTATTTTGTAACTCCAAATCAGACAAATTATATATGAAAAATGATCAGAAAAATCCAATCTATCCATCTGTACTATTTCCATGCATGATTAAACAAGTTAACCTGATGTTTAATGCAGAACAAGGAAAAGCACTTTAAAAGGCCATGTTTGAGTTTGAAATTTGAATCTTTGATTCAAATCGGTTCAAACCCTTCTGGTCTTAGTTGCATTAGCCCAACACACTCATATTGCTATGTTTCATGCATGCATCATATTGTTGCATGTTGTTTGGTGATGGTTGTGTATCGGTGTTCTTTGCGGCAGGTTCTGCCTCCGAGGAGTATCGGGATTACCCTAACGAAGAACCGTATCAGTGCATCGAACCATCAGGCAAGCAACCAACCATTTGATCATATCGATACAATCCCATGTTCTCGCTCCTGCTCTCTTTTACTGCATTAAGACAACGCGTTTCAAACTGCTGTGTGCTACGGTAGTTGAACCCATTTCCTCTGCATGACCTGTCATTGCCATAGTAACTAGATGAAACCCACTAGCATGTGTAGGAGTTGATTGAGCCATATGTATGTGTTGTTCCTACCTTGCTATGCCTGCTATGCTTAGAGTCGTGTCAGGTCTGGTTCATCTGGGTGATGGGCTAGAGTGAAATGATTATGTCGGTAATGAGAGTGGTGTGGTGAACACGATTTGGTAAAGGTATCGATGAGAGGCCATGTAGGAGTACATGGTGGGTTGTTTCATTGAAGCCGACCGTAAGCACTGAGATCTGTATGTGTGATTTAAGATACAGCTACTACCATGCATTGGGCCCTGAAATATGACCCCGCTCGACTTCTTATTCACCCTAGCTCTCTGTCCAGGAGTTGCAAGTAGTTTCTGGTGTTTGTAGCCTACTGGAGGCCGTGGACAGCGCTCACCGTAGGGGTGGGCTGTGATGCGGTAGGTACGTGGCCGGGTGTACCGAATACCCGTTAGGTATCTCGGGAACCCTGTTCACATCGTTCGGGGCCGTATGGGAAACCTCGGCCGGACTCCCTGCGGATGGAACCTGGATAGGCGATAAACCTGGACTAGAGGCTTAAGTGTTTAGGTAGGTCGTGGTCTATACCCACGTCGGCTTTCGCTTGAAGTCTGCGGAGCACATGTCGTGTGCAGACGCTAAGTGGTGGAAACATGTATGAAGAAGTACACCCCTGCAGGGTTATCATGATCTATTCGAATAGCCGCGTCCGCGGTAAAGGACTACTTGGTTGCCTATACAGTTCATAGACAAGTAAATGGAAACTACTAAAAGCCTCAAGATAAGTGTGAGTGCCGAGGATGGCTCTTCCGTAGGAAGACGGAGGTGGATTCTCGGTAGTGTATTGAATTGGTGAGTAGTGGACTCGTGTACGCAAAACCATTTCAAGTTGGAGTCTCGTAGGTTAGCCTAGCCAAGAGTCAAAGCTGGCTTGCTGCAATAACTCCACCAACCCTTCTTGATAATATGCATGTATGTAGGATCTAATGTAAGTCTTGCTGAGTACCTTTGTACTCATGTTGCTATAATTTACATTTTTTACAGAAGACGCTGCAACCCCTTCTGATGGGTTCTACGTAGACGTTGACATCAATGAGTAGGCTAAGGCCCAGGTGGTGATCCTGAGCTTGTGAAGGACCTCGTAGTATAGCTAGGCTTTCCAAGCCTCTTTTATTTTACTAGTTGTCTGTACTCAGACAAGTTACTTCCGCTGCTGGTTTGTATGACTGTATGACTTGAATGCTAGGTCGTGTGACCCGTACCTTTGTGTATGTTATGTATGGCTCTCTGAGCCTTAAATAAAGTACTTGTGTCATAGAGTCATGTTGTGATGCCTTGTTGTATTTGCACATATCGAGCATATTGTGTGTATGTTTGAAATGCTTGGTATGTATGGGATTTGACTATCTAGTTGTTTATCCTTAGTAGCCTCTCTTATCGGGAAATGTCTCCTAGTGTTACCTCTGAGCCGTGGTAGCTTGCTACTGCTCGGGAACACTTAGGCTGGCCGGCATGTGTCCTTCTTCGTTCCTGTGTCTGTCCCTTCGGGGAAATGTCACGCATTGAGTACCGGAGTCCTGTTAGCCCGCTACAGCCCGGTTTACCGGAGTCCTGCTAGCCCAGTGCTACAGCCCGGACCCACATGCTGATGACCGACACGTTCGTTGCTGGGTCATGGATGCCTGTCCCTGTAAGTCTGTGCCACTTTGGGTTTACGACTAGTCATGTCAGCCCGGGCTCTTTATCATATGGATGCTAGCGACACTATCATATACGTGAGCCAAAAGGCGCAAACGGTCCCGGGCAAAGGTAAGGCAACACCCGTGGGGTCACCGTGCGTGAGGCCGCAAAGTGATATGAGGTGTTACAAGCTAGATCGATGTGACATCGAGTCGGGGTCCTGACATTGGTCCTCGGGAAGTTCCTGCCTAGTTAGGTAGGCTAGGAATGGTTCCGTCCACGAGGCAATGACTGCCATTATTGTGTGGGCTGACGGTGTTGTTTCGTTGGCGGAGCCACCAACTGTGTCAGAATGTTCAGTGAGGGGTAGTGTGGTTGTGTCCAGGCTGTTGTTTTCGGACTCTCCCTCCCATGATACGGATGGCTTGAAAAGCCTCTCTAGGAAGATGTTGGGAGGGATGGCATCGCGCTTTGCGCCGATGCATGCCAACACGTCTGCTGCCTGGTTGTTCTCCCGGGCTATATGGTGAAATTCGAGCCCCTCAAACCGAGCTGACATCTTTAAGACGGTGTTGCGATAAGCTGCCATTTTCGGATCCTTGGCATCAAAGTCTCCATTTATTTGGGATACCGTGAGGTTTGAATCCCCGCGGACCTCTAGGCGCTGAATGCCCATGGAGACTGCCATCCGGAGACCATGTAGAAGGGCCTCGTATTCGGCTGCGTTGTTGGAGTCCGTGTACATTATCTGAAGTACGTATTGGACTGTATCTCCTGTTGGGGACGTCAGAACGACGCCAGCCCCCAGGCCAGCCAACATTTTGGAGCCGTCGAAGTGCATGATCCAGTTGGAATATGCGCCGTACTCTTTAGGGAGCTCGGCTTCGGTCCATTCGGCGATGAAGTCAGCCAAAACCTGCGATTTGATAGCTCATCGTGGCTTCTAAGTTATATCGAACGTGTTGGGCGTGGCCAGGACCGGATTTGTTGCCAGTATGGCTTTGATTTCTTCGAGTCCGGCCATGGCGGCATCCGTCCACTCGAAGTGTTTGGTGCACGGCAGGAGGCGATAAAGGGGTAATGCCTTTTCTCCTAAGCGTAAAGCGGCTTAGAGCCGCCACACATCCAGTCAATTTTTGTATTTGCTTGAGGTCTTTTGGGATATCCAATTGTGACAGAGCTCAGATCTTGGCTGGGTTTGCCTCAATTCCTCTATCGGATATGATGAAGCCCAAGAGCTTTCCGGCTGGTACGCCGAAAACGCATTTTCTGGGTTGAGCTTAATGTCGTATGCTCGGAGATTGTCGAACGTGAGCCTCAAGTCGTCTACTAGAGTTTCGACATGCTTGGATTTGATGACCATGCCATTTACATACGCTTCAACTGTTTTGCCGATCTGGTTGGCCAGACATGTCTGAATCATGTGCTGATATGTCGCGCCGGCGTTTTTGAGCCCAAAGGGCATCGTGTTGAAGCAGAATGGGCCGTATGGGGTGATGAATGCCGTTGCGGCTTGGTCTGACTCTGCCATCTTGATTTGGTGGTAGCCAGAGTATGCATCGAGGAAACACAATGAATCGTGTCCTGCAGTGGCGTCGATGATTTGATTAATTTGGGGGAGGGGGAAGGGATCCTTTGGGTAGGCCTTATTTAGGTCTTTGAAATCGACGCATAGGTGCCAGGATTTGTCCTTCTTTGGTACCATCACCAGGTTTGCTAGCCAGTCCGGATGTTTTATATCTCTGATGAATTCGGCTTCCAGTAGTTTTGCTAGGTCCTCTCCCATGGCTTGTCTCTTGGGTTCGGAGAAATGCCGAAGAGTCTGCTTAATGGGCTTGAACCCTTTTAGGATGTTCAGGCTGTGCTCGGCCAGCCTGCGTGGGATTCCTGGCATGTCTGAAGGGTGCCAGGCAAAAATGTCCCAATTTTCTTGTAGGAATTCTCTGAGTGCAGCGTCTACATCAGGTTTTAGTTGTGCCCCGATGGAGGCCGTTTTTGTAGTGTCCGTTGGATGGACTTGGAACTTGACTATTTCGTCTGCCGGCTTGAAGGAGGTGGACTTGGATCTTTTGTCAAGTATCACGTCGTCCCTGTCCACCGTGGAGCGCAACACAGTTAGTTCCTCGGCCGCCAGGGCTTCGGATAATGCCTCGAGGGCCAGTGCGGCTGTCTTGTTTTCGGCGCAGAGCGCTGTGTCCGGATCACTAGCAAGAGTGATAATTTTGTTGGGTCCGGGCATTTTGAGCTTCATGTACCCGTAATGGGGTATAGCTTGAAAAATTGTGAATGCTTCTTGCCCTAACAGAGCGTGGTATCCGCTGCTGAACGGGGCCACTTGAAATGTGACCTCCTCGGATCTGTAATTATCCGGTGGGCCGAACACCACGTCCAGTGTGATTTTCCCTGAACAACATGCTTCCCGGCTGGGGATTATTCCTCTAAAGGCTGTGTTGCTTCGCTCAATGTGGCTCCGGTCTATTTCCATTTTTTGCAGTGTTTCCTCATAGATGAGGTTCAATCCGCTGCCACCGTCAGTGAGTACCTTTGTAAGCCGGAAGCCGTCCACTATCGGACTGAGGACCAGTGCAGCTGGTGCTCGGGCTGGCCGGAATTTAGGTTCGTCACTGGCATTAAAAGTAATAGCCGTGTCACTCCATGGATTTATTGTTGCTACTTGGTAGACTTCGGCAAGGCTGCAGAGCGTTCGCTTCCTCGCATTGTTTGATGCGAAAGTCTCGAAGACTGTTGACACCGTGCTGGCGTTTCTGGTGTGGTGCTCTGCGGATTCTGGAGTTAGAAGCTCCTTGCCACTTCTGGCCACCTGCCGGAGTATCCAACATGCTCTAAGGCTGTGAGTTGGTGTGACTTCCCCTGAACTATGAATTTTACAGGGTCCATTGAGCCATACCTCCAGTACGGTCCCATACCCTATAGAGGGTTTTTGTTTTTTGCTGTTTGGCTTAGGTGCCTGGCGATAATGCGCCCTTTTGTTTCGGACTGGGATTGTATTCAGGGCCGGATTGTCCCAGAATTTTGTTTCGGTTTTCTGAACGCTTTCTGTCGCACATTACTTCTGTACTATGGATGTCAAGTCGGCGAAGCATGTAATTTCACGACGACTTATGGCGTTGAGGATTCCGATGTCCGTGCAGTTGTTACAGAAGAATGTAATTGCGTCCTTCTCACGGCAGTCCTTTATCCTGTTTATAACCAGGAGGAATCTGACCCAGTAGTGGTGTACTGTTTCCCCGGGCTCTTGTCGTATTTGGGATAGATCCCTTATATTTGGGTGGGCGGGTGGATTTAAATCCGGAACCTCGCCCGATCTAAGACTCAGGGGCCAAGAAATTTCCGAATTCGGAAGCTTATTTTCTTGGACGTTATTCAAGGAATCATGCCTGCTGCCTGACTTTCGGTTCAGGGCTTGGGCGACATCCTCCCCTCCGCGGATATCCGGCTTGGAGGGGTCGGGAATCCGGACACATCTGGTCCTTAGGATGGGCGAAGATTCGCCGCATTGTTCTTCCACCACTTCAACGTGGTGGGTGACCTGGGGAGAGTCAATCTCTCTCTGATCGGGTTTAAGCCCCATCTGGCCGTAATCTGTAGCGACTCCTAGGGCGGCGATGCGATCCAAGAGCTCATTTAGGGAAGAGAGCTCCATCGGATCTAACTGCTCGGCAAGTTCTGAGCTGATCTGGAGATTGCTTTTGATGATCCGAGAGGTCATCGCCGGCGCGGTGGCCGAACAGGCAGTCATCAAAAAACTGCCTAGCCGGAGAGTTTGGCCGACAGCCAAACTCTCCTTTAGCAACAGTGCCGTCTTTAAAGACGGGGTGCGGCATCCTTTCTGTCGATGATGACACAGAGGAACTCTCAATGAAAGCACCAATGTCGGTGTCAAAACCGGCGGATCTTGGGTAGGGGGTCCCGAACTATGTGTCTAGGCGGATGGTAACAGGAGACAAGGGACACGATGTTTTTACCCAGGTTCAGGCTCTCTCGGTGGAGGTAAAACCCTACTCCTGCTTGATTAATATTGATGGTATGGGTAGTACAAGAGTTGATCTACCACGAGATCACAGAGGCTAAACCCTAGAATCTAGCCTATGGTATGATTGTTGTTCGTCCTACGGACTAAAACTCTCCGGTTTATATAGACACCGGAGAGGGCTAGGGTTACACAGAGTCGGTTTACAATGGGAGGAGATCTTCATATCGTATCGCCAAGCTTGCCTTCCACGCCAAGGAAAGTCCCATCCGGACATGGGACGAAGTCTTCAATCTTGTATCTTCATAGTCCGGGAGTCCGGCCAAAGGTCATAGTCCGGCTATCCGGACACCCCCTAATCCAGGACTCCCTCAGTTTACAACTCTCGTTTTTGATACATTTGGTTCTTTGAGTTGTAACACTTAAACTTGATGGTCGTCTGCTACTTTTTCTGTTATTTTGTGATGCAATGATAAATTCCGCATGTGCGATGATAAATCCCGCATGAAGTCATTCTGCAGACGTCCATTTTTCATTATGCATGTCATTATTCTTGTTATATCTATTAATGCATGATGTATTGTCTTCATAAGGTGAAGAGGATCTCCACAAGTACAACCTGCCATGTGCATTTGCATTCCAACGCAAAACATTTATATGCACATCTTCAGGGGGAGCCTTTTTGCCACCTATGAAGATAATATCTTAATCCTTTACAATTTCACATACTTTTATCCTCATTGAAAAATTCAACTAGTTTGTCATCAATCACCAAAAAGGGGGAGATTGTAAGTGCATCTAGTGCCACCCCTAGTTGGTTTTGGAGTATTGACGACAAACCTGGTTGAGGGACTAATGTGTTTGTGAGAATTGCAGGATAACACAGGTAGTAGTCCCTCATTGATTCGGTTTACCTACCGGAGATGACCCCTAAAAATGTGTGAAGACATTGAAGACAATGGTGGTCTGTGAAGCTATTCACGTTGAAGTCTATGACATGAGAAGACATCGCATGAAGACTATGGAGCGTGAAGACTTAGTTGTTTCATTGTTTCCTTTTCTTCTGTGCTGAGTCATAGGAACCACCGCACTGTTAAGTGGGTTCCAAGTGAACAAATTCAGAGTGACTAAAGTGATGCTCAACCAAATCCTATGTCTTCGAGCGAAGACAATGAGAGCAAATCTTATCCAGAGTCGGATGAGTCAGCTGCACTTGTAGCCCAAGTCAAGTTGCCGCGTGTGTTTGAAATCTGCCCGTTGGGACACGTGTCAGTTCCTTAGTGACCCAGGGTCATTTCGGACAACTCAGGTCGGGTTGCCCAGTGGCTATAAATAGCCCACCCCCTACACCATAAATTGGTGGCTGCTCAGAGTTAGTGCACGGCTTTTGTCATTTGAGAGCAACCCACCTCCAAAGCATTTGAGAGAGAATCCTTGCAAGGACAAAACCCAAACCACCCAGAGCCCAAAGAGTGTATGGCATCACTGAGGTCTTTCTGTCTGTGTGATCTGAAGACTTGTTACACTTGAGGACTGTGACTCCTCCAGCCGGTTAGGCATCACGTTCTGAGCATCCAAGAGACATTGTGGACTGCCGGTGAACGAAGTCTTTGAATGTTTGGAAGTCTACCTTGAAGACTTACCAGAGTGATTGGGCGGGGACTAAGTGTCCTTAGGTCAAGGGGAATAAGGTGAAGACGCGGTCTTCTGAGTTGAATCTCAGCCTCCCTAACCAGACATACAGTTGTCACAGCAACTGGAACTGGTCGAACAAATCATTGTCCTCTCCAAGCTACTTGTTCTATCTCTCACTTCTCTTTACTTACAGTTTGTCTTCGTGAAGTCATTGCCTGCTTGCATTATCTGTTTGACTTCACTCTGTGACTACTTGTTCTGATTGGCTTCATACTATCTTCCATCCTGATCCTTACTACCTAGCTGCTGTTGGAAATATGCCCGAGAGGCAATAATAAATTAGTTATTATTATATTTCCTTGTTCATGATAATCGTTTATTATCCATGCTATAATTGTATTGAAAGGAAACTCAGATACATGTGTCGGTACATAGACAACACCATGTCCCTAGTAAGCCTCTAGTTGACTAGCTCGTTGATCAATAGATGGTTACGGTTTCCTGACCATGGACATTGGATGTCGTTGATAACGGGATCACATCATTAGCAGAATGATGTGATGGACAAGACCCAATCCTAAGCCTAGCACAAAGATCATGTAGTTCGTATGCTAAAGCTTTTCTAATGTCAAGTATCATTTCCTTAGACCATGAGATTGTGCAACTCCCGGATACCGTAGGAATTCTTTGGGTGTACCAAACGTCACAACGTAACTGGGTGGCTATAAAGGTGCACTACAGGTATCTTCGAAAGTGTCTGTTGGGTTGGCACGAATCGAGACTGGGATTTGTCACTCCGTGTAAACGGAGAGGTATCTCTGGGCCCACTCGGTAGGACATCATCATAATGTGCACAATGTGACCAAGGGGTTGATCATCGGATGATGTGTTACGGAACGAGTAAAGAGACTTGCCGGTAACAAGATTGAACAAGGTATCGGCATACCGACGATCGAATCTCAGGCAAGTACAATACCGTTAGACAAAGGGAATTGTATACGGGATTGATTGAGTCCTTGACATCGTGGTTCATCTGATGAGATCATCGTGGAACATGTGGGAGCCAACATGGGTATCCAGATCCCGCTGTTGGTTATTGGCTGGAGAACGTCTAGGTCATGTCTGCATGGTTCCCGAACCCGTAGGGTCTACACACTTAAGGTTCGATGACGCTAGGGTTATAAAGGAAGTTTTTATGTGGTTACCAAATGTTGTTCGAAGTCCCGGATGAGATCCCGGACGTCACGAGGAGTTCCAGAATGGTACGGAGGTAAATATTTATATATGGAAAGTTGTTGTTCGGGTTCCGGGAAAAGTTTGGGTTTTTTCGGTATTGTACCGGGAAGCTTCCAGAAGGTTCCGGAGGATTCCGGAGGGGTCCGGAGGTCTGGAAATTGTTCCACCACATCCAATACAGCAGCATGGGCTGTAGGGGGGCGCCCTAGCCTTAATGGGCCAGGGACACCAGCCCCCCCAAGGCCCATGCACATGGGAGAGGGGAAACCCTAAAGGGGAGGGCCTCCACTTGACTTGGGAGGCACTCCTCCCCCCTTGGCCGCCGCCCCAACCCTAGATGGGATCTAGGGGGGCCGGCCCCCTCTCCCCCACCTATAAATAGTGGAGGGGTGGGAGGGCAGCCGCACCCCAAGTTCTGGCGCAGCCCTTCCCCTCTCCCAAGTACTCGTCCTCTCTCGCGGTGCTTGGCGAAGCCCTGCAGGATTGCCACGTTCCTCCACCACCACCACCACACCGTTGTGCTACTGCTGGACGGAGTCTTCCTCAACCTGTCCCTCTCTCCTTGCTGGATCAAGGCATGGGAGACGTCACCAGGCTGTACGTGTGTTAAACGCGGAGGTGCCGTCCGTGCGGCACTAGGATCTCCGGTGATTTGGATCACGACGAGTACGACTCCTTCAACCCCGTTCTCTTGAACGCTTCTGCTTAGCGATCTACAAGGGTATGTAGATGCACTCTCCTTCCCCTCATTTCTGGTTTGTCCATAGATAGATCTTGTAGACACGTAGGAAAATTTTGAATTTCTGCTACGTTCCCCAACAGTGGCATCATGAGCCAGGTTTATGCGTAGTTTCTATGCACGAGTAGAACACAAGTTGTTGTGGGCGTTGATCTTTGTTCAATATGCTTACCGTTACTAGTCCAATCTTGTTTCAGCGGCATTGTGGTATGAAGCGGCCCGGACCGACCTTACACGTACTCTTACGTGGGACATGTTCCACCGACTGACATGCACTTGTTGCATAAGGTGGCTAGCGGGTGCCAGTCTCTCCCACTTTAGTCGGATCGGATTCGATGAAAAGGGTCCTTATGAAGGGTAAATAGCAATTGACATATCACGTTGTGGTTTTTGCGTAGGTAAGAAACGTTCTTGCTAGAAACCCATAGCAGCCACGTAAAACATGCAAACAACAATTAGATGACGTCTAACTTGTTTTTGCAGGGTATGCTATGTGATGTGATATGTCCAAGAAGAATGTGATGAATGATATGTGATGTATGAGATTGATCATGTTCTTGTAATAGGAATCATGACTTGCATGTCGATGAGTATGACAACCGGCAGGAGCCATAGGAGTTGTCTTTATTTATTGTATGACCTGCGTGTCATTGAACAATGCCATGTAACTACTTTACTTTATTGCTAACCGGTAGCCATAGTAGTAGAAGTAATAAGTTGGCGAGACAACTTCATGGAGACACGATGATGGAGATCATGGTGTCATGCCGGTGACGATGATGATCATGGAGCCCCAAAGATGGAGATCAAAAGGAGCAATATGATATTGGCCATATCATGTCACTATTTGATTGCATGTGATGTTTATCATGTTTATACATCTTATTTGCTTAGAACGACGGTAGTAAATAAGATGATCCCTCATTAAAATTTCAAGAAAGTGTTCCCCCTAACTGTGCACCATTGCGAAAGTTCGTCGTTTCGAAGCACCACGTGATGATCGGGTGTGATAGATTCTTACGTTCACATACAACGGGTGTAAGCCAGATTTACACACGCGAAACACTTAGGTTGACTTGACGAGCCTAGCATGTACAGACATGGCTTCGGAACACAAGAGACCGAAAGGTCGAGCATGAGTCGTATGGTAGATACGATCAACATGAAGATGTTCACCGATGATGACTAGTCCGTATCATGTGATGATCGGACACGGCCTAGTTGACTCGGATCATGTAATCACTTAGATGACTAGAGGGATGTCTATCTGAGTGGGAGTTCATGAGATGAACTTAATTATCCTGAACATAGTCAAAAGATCTTTGCAAATTATGTCGTAAGCTCGCGCTTTAGCTCCACTGTTTAGATATGTTCCTAGAGAAAATATAGTTGAAAGTTGACAGTAGCGATTATGCGGATAGTGGAAAGCTTATGTCCTTAATGCACCGCCCAGTGTGCTGAACCCCAAACGTTGTCTGTGGATGTTGCGAACATCGGACATACACGTTTTGATAACTACGTGATAGTTCAGTTAAACGGTTTACATTTGAGGCACCAAAGACGTTTTTCGAAACGTCACGGAACATATGAGATGTTTCGAGGGCTGAAATTGGGATTTCAGGCTCGTGCCCACGTCAAGAGGTATAAGACCTCCGACGATTTTCTTAGCCTGCAAACTAAGGGAGAAAAGCTCAATCGTTGAGCTTGTGCTCAGATTGTCTGAGTGCAACAATCACTTGAATCGAGTGGGAGTTGATCTTCCAGATGAGATAGTGATGTTTCTCCAAAGTCATTGCCACCAAGCTGCTAGAGCTTCATGATGAACTATAACATATCAGGGATAGATATGATGATCCTTGAGGTATTCGCGATGCTTGACACCGTGAAAGTAGAAATCAAGAAGGAGCATCAATTGTTGATGGTTGGTGAAACCACTAGTTTCAAGAAGGGCAAGGGCAAGAAGGGATACTTCATGAAACAGCAAATCAGTTGCTGCTCTAATGAAGAAACCCAAGGTTGAACCCAAACCCGAGACTAAGTGCTTCTTAATAAGGGGAACAGCCACTGGAGCAGAATTACCCTAGATACTTGGTAGATGAGAAGGCTGGCAAGGTCGATAGAAGTATATTGGATATACATTATGTTAATGTGTACTTTACTAGTACTCCTAGTAGCGCCAGGGTATTAAGATACCAGTTCGGTTGCTAAGTGTTAGTAACTCGAAATAAAAGAGCTACGGAATAAACGAAGACTAGCTAAAGGTGAGCTGACGATATGTGTTGGAAGTGGTTCCAAGTTTGATGTGATCAAACATTGCACGCTCCCTCTACCATCAAGATTAGTATTAAACCTGAATAATTGTCATTTGGTGTTTGCGTTGAGCATAGACATGATTGGATTATGTCTATCGCAATACGGTTATTCATTTAAGGAGAATAATGGTTACTCTGTTTATTTGAATAATACCTTCAATGGTCTTGCTCCTAAAGGAATGGTTTATTGAATCTCGATCGTAGTGATACACATTATCATGCCAAAAGATATAAGATAGTAATGATAGTACCACTTACTTGTGGCACTGCCATGTAAGTCATATTGGTATAAAACGCATGAAGAAGCTCCATGTTGATGGATCTTTGGACTCACTCGTTTTTGAATAGTTTGAGACATGCGAACCATGTCTATTGGTGTATACGCATGAAGAAACTCCGTGCAGATGGATTGTTTGGATTCACTTGATTTTGAATCACTTGAGATATGCAAATCATACCACATGGGCAAGATGACTGAAAAGCCTCGTTTTTAGTAAGATGGAACAAGATAGCAACTTGTTGGAAGTAACACATTTTGATGTGTGCAGTCCAATGAGTGCTGAGGCATGCAGTGAATATCGTTATGTTCTTACTTCACAGATGATTCGAGTAGATGTTGAGTATATTTACTTGATGAAACACAAGTATGAATTATTGAATGGTTGAAGTAATTTCAGAGTGAAGTTGAAGATCATTGTGACAAGAGGATAAAATGTCTATGATATGATCATAGAGATGAGTATCTGAGTTACGAGCTTTGGCACGCAATTAAGACATTGTGGAAATTGTTTCACAATTAATACCGCCTGGAACACCATAGTGTGATGGTGTGTCCGAACATCATAGTTGCACCCTATTGGATATGGTGCGTACCATGATGTCTCTTATCGAATTACCACTATCGTTCATGGGTCAGGCATTAGAGACAACCGCACTCACTTTATAGGGCAACACGTAATTCCGTTGAGAAGACACCGTTTGAACTATGGTTTGGAGAAACCTAAGTTGTCGTTTCTTAAAAGTTTGGGGCTGCGACGCTTATGTGAAAAAGTTTCAGGTTGATAAGCTCAAACCCAAAGCGGATAAAATGCATCTTCATAGGACACCCAAAACAGTTGGGTATACCTCCTAATTCAGATCCGAAAGCAATAGGGATTGTTTCTTGAATCGGGTCCTGTCTCGAGGAAAGGTTTGTCTCGAGAATTGAGTGGGAGGATGGTGGAAACTTGATGAGGTCATTGAACCGTCACTTCAACAAGTGTGTAACAGGGCACAAGAAGTTGTTCCTGTGGCGCCTACACCAATTGAAGTAGAAGCTTATGATAGTGATCATGAAGTTTTGGATCAAGTAACTACCGTACCTCATAGCGTGACAAGGATGCGTACTACTTCAGAGTGGTACAGTAATCCTGTCTTGAAGGTCATGTTGCTAGACAACAATGAACCTACGAGCTAGGGAGAAGCGATGGTGGGTCCAAATTCCGACAAATGGTTAGAAGCCATGAAATCCGAGATAGGATCCATGTATCAGAACAAAGCATGGACTTTGGTGGACTTGCCCGATGACCGGCAAGCCATTGAGATAAATGGATCTTTAAGAAGAAGACAGACGTGGACGGTAATGTCACCGTCTATGAAGCTCGACTTGTGGTGAAGAGTTTTTCACAAGTTCAAGGAGTTGACTATGATGAGATTTTCTCATCCGTAGCGATGCTTAAGTCCGTTGGAATCATGTTAGCATCAGCTGCATTTATGAAATCTGGCAGATGGATGTCAAAACGAGTTCCCTTACCAGTTTTCATAAGGAAAGGTTGTATGTGATACAGTCAGAAAGGTTTTGTCGATCCTAAGGATGCTAAAAGGTATGCTAGCTCCAACGATCCTTCCATGGACTGGAGTAAGCATCTCGGAGTTGGAATATGCACTTTGATAAGATGATCAAAGATTTTGGGTTTATACAAAGTTTATGAGAAACTTGTATTTCCAAAGAAGTGAGTGGGAGCACTATAGAATTTCTGATGAGTATATGTTGTTGACATATTGTTGATCAGAAATGATGTAGAATTTCTGGAAAGCATATAGGGTTATTTGAAAAGTGTTTTTCAATAGAAAACCTGGATTAAGCTACTTGAACATTGAGCATCAAGATCTATGAGGATAGATCAAAAACGCTTAATGGTACTTTCAAATGAGCACATACCTTGACATGATCTTGAAGGTGTTCAAGATGGATCAGTCAAAGAAGGAGTTCTTGCCTGAGTTGTAAGGTACAAAGTTAAGACTTAAAGCTCGACCACGGCAGAATAGAGAGAAAGGACGAAGGTCGTCCCCTATGCTTCAGACGTAGGCTCTATAGTATGCTATGCTATGTACCGCACCAGAAGTGTGCCTTGCCATGAGTCAATCAAGGGGTACAAGAATGATCCAGGAATGGATCATTGGACAGTGGTCAAAATTGTCCTTGGTGTAAATAAGGACATGTTTCTCGATTATGGAGGTGATAAAGAGTTCGGCGTAAGGGGTTACATCGATGCAAGCTTTAACACCTATCTGAGTGACTCTGAGTAGGAAACCGGATACGTATAGTGGAGCAACCATTTGGAATAGCTCCAAGTGGAGCGTGGAAGCAGCATTTACAGAATGACCTAGAGATTTGCAAAGTACATACGGATCTGAAAGTTGCAGACCCGTTGACTAAAACCTCTCTCACAAGCAAAACATGATCAAACCCCAGAACTCATTGAGTCTTAATCACATGATCATGTGAACTAGTTTAATGACACTAGTAAACTCTTTGGATGTTGGTCACATGGCGATGTGACATGTGAGTGTTAATCACATGACGATGTGAACTAGATTATTGACTCTAGTGCAAGTGGGAGACTATTGGAAATACGCCCTAGAGGCAATAATAAATTAGTTATTATTATATTTCCTTGTTCATGATAATCGTTTATTATCCATGCTATAATTGTATTGAAAGGAAACTCAGATACATGTGTGGGTACATAGACAACACCATGTCCCTAGTAAGCCTCTAGTTGACTAGCTCGTTGATCAATAGATGGTTACGGTTTCCTGACCATGGACATTGGATGTCGTTGATAACGGGATCACATCATTAGCAGAATGATGTGATGGACAAGACCCAATCCTAAGCCTAGCACAAAGATCATGTAGTTCGTATGCTAAAGCTTTTCTAATGTCAAGTATCATTTCCTTAGACCATGAGATTGTGCAACTTCCGGATACCGTAGGAATGCTTTGGGTGTACCAAACGTCACAACGTAACTGGGTGGCTATAAAGGTGCACTACAGGTATCTCCGAAAGTGTCTGTTGGGTTGGCACGAATCGAGACTGGGATTTGTCACTCCGTGTAAACGGAGAGGTATCTCTGGGCCCACTCGGTAGGACATCATCATAATGTGCACAATGTGACCAAGGGGTTGATCACGGGATGATGTGTTACGGAACGAGTAAAGAGACTTGCCGGTAACGAGATTGAACAAGGTATCGGCATACCGACGATCGAATCTCGGGCAAGTACAATACCGTTAGACAAAGGGAATTGTATACGGGATTGATTGAGTCCTTGACATCGTGGTTCATCCGATGAGATCATCATGGAACATGTGGGAGCCAACATGGGTATCCAGATCCCGCTGTTGGTTATTGGCCGGAGAACATCTAGGTCATGTCTGCATGGTTCCCGAACCCATAGGGTCTACACACTTAAGGTTCGATGACGCTGGGGTTATAAAGGAAGTTTGTATGTGGTTACCGAATGTTGTTCGGAGTCCCGGATGAGATCCCGGACGTCACGAGGAGTTCCGGAATGGTCCGGAGGTAAAGATTTATATCTGGAAAGTTGTTGTTCGGGTTCTGGGAAAAGTTCGGGTTTTTTCGGTATTGTAGCGGGAAGCTTCCAGAAGGTTCCAGAGGGGTTCGGAGGTTCGGAAATTGTTCCACCACGTCCAATACAGCAGCATGGGCTGTAGGGGGCGCCCTAGCCTTAATGGGCCAGGGGCACCAGCCCCCCCAAGGCCCATGCGCATGGGAGAGGGGAAACCCTAAAGGGGAGGGCCTCCACTTGACTTGGGAGGCACTCGTCCCCCCTTGGCCGCCGCCCCAACCCTAGATGGGATCTAGGGGGGCCGGCCCCCTCTCCCCCTGCCTATAAATAGTGGAGGGGTGGGAGGGCAGCTGCACCCCAAGTTCTGGCGCAGCCCTTCCCCTCTCCCAAGTACTCCTCTCTCGCGGTGCTTGGCGAAGCCCTACAGGATTGCCACGCTCCTCCACCACCACCACGCCGTTGTGCTGCTGCTGGACGGAGTCTTCCTCAACCTCTCCCTCTCTCCTTGCTGGATCAAGGCATGGGAGACTTCACCAGGCTATACGTGTGTTGAACACGGAGGTGCCGTCCGTTCGGCACTAGGATCTCCGGTGATTTGGATCACGACGAGTATGACTCCTTCAACCCCGTTCTCTTGAACGCTTCCGCTTAGCAATCTACAAGGGTATGTAGATGCACTCTCCTTCCCCTCGTTGTTGGTTTCTCCATAGATAGATCTTGGTGACACGTAGGAAAATTTTGAATTTCTGCTATGTTCCCCAACAGCTGCTAATAGTCTTCGTGCTTTCACTTCATTGAATACTTGACTATGGCTTGTCTAGTGTAGTCTACCTTCCGCTGCATACGAATAGGGCTATTTCTATTGTTTGTCTTCGAAACTCCCATGTTTTGAAGACTTTCATAAAAATCGCCTATTCACGCCCCCTCTAGTCGATATCCAGCTCTTTCAGGCATCACTGAAGTCTTTCTGTCCGTGTGACCTGAAGACTTGTTACACTTGAGGACTGTGAATCCTCCAGCCGGTTAGGCATCGCGTTCTGAGCATCCAAGAGTCATTGTGGATTGTCGGTGAATGAAGTCTCTGAAGGTTTGGAAGTCTACCTCGAAGACTTACCAGAGTGATTGGGCGAGGACTGGGTGTCCATAGCTCAAGGGGAATAAGGTGAAGACACGGTCTTCTGAGTTAAATCTCAGCCTCCCTAACTAGATGTACGGTTGTCACAACAACTGGAACTGGTCTACCAAATCATTGTCTTCATCAAGCTTCTGGTTCTATCCTCTACTCTCCTTACTTTATAGTTGTCTTTGTGAAGTCATTGCTTACTTGTCTAATCTGTTTGACTTCACACTGTGAAGACTATTATTTGTTTAGCTTCGTACTATCTACCTTTCTGATCTTGTCTACCTAGTTGCAATTAGTATTCATGCTTTCATTATGTTGTATGTTAGACTTATGCTTACCTAGTGTAGTTTTCATTCCGCTGCTTACTATTTAGGCTCAGTTACTTGTTTGTCTTCAAAGCCACCGTGTTTTGAAGACTTTCATAAAACTCACCTATTCACCCCCTCTAGTCGATAACTAGCAATTTCAATTGGTATCAGAGCAAGGTACTCCCTTATTCTGTGTGATTCGGTTTAACCACCTGGAGTTTTAGCTATGTCGACTGCGGGGATAATCAAGGTCTCCGATGCATGCCCTGTCTTCGATGGCACTGACAACCCCTACGGGAAGAACAAGATGCACATGCATATTGAAGCCATTGATGTTGATCTCTGGTATGTCGTCAAGACTGGCGTTCCCAAAGTCGGTGAAGGCGTCACCGCTGCTGATGTCAAGAGATTTGCTCAATTGGACTCAACCTCCAAGAACATCATCTGTGGTCATATGACCAAAGGGCAATATGGCCGTGTGAGTGCACTGTAAACTGCAAAGTTGGTCTGGGACTGACTGTACAAGGTCAATGAAGGCGTCTCAACTCAAAGAGACTCAAGAATTGATGTTCTTCGCAATCTTTTCAACCGCTTCAAGAGAAACAACAATGAAAATGTACAGCTCAAGTTCGCTTGGTTGACTGACATCACCAATGAGCTGCGTGCTCTCGGCGCCACTAAGATCACCAAGCATGAGATCATGAAGAAGCTTCTGAGATCACTTGATAGCTCGTTTAACACCTTAGCCCTGATGATTCAAGAACGTCCTGACTTCAAAGATCTCGATCCATCTGACATACTCGAGAGGCTCAACACACATGAGTTCTAGCTATCTGAGAAGCGTGATATCTATGGTCTCAGTTATGGCCAAACCCGTGCTCTGAAGGCAAATGATGTTTCCTCATCTGAAGAAGAATTTGACTGTAAGTCTGGTGATCCTGAAGAGCTTGGCAAAGGGCTTGCAATGCTGGTGAGAAAGTTCTAGAATTTCTCCAAGAAGAATCGATTCAACAAGTCTTCAAGATCTAGCTCCAAGAACGACGAGGCTTCATCACGTGACTACAAGAAGAGAAATTGCCACAAATGCAAGAAGACTGGCCACTACGTCTCTGAGTGTCCTCAATGGGATAAGGAATCGAAGAAGAAGAAGAAGAGCAAGGAATATGATTCTGATGATAAGAAGAAGAAGAAATCTTCAAAATCTTAGTCAAAGTCTTCATCTCACAAGAAGACCTCATCAAGCAAGGGTCATGCATTTATTGGCAAGGAAATGGATTCAGAGGAGGAGTCTGCTTCTGAGGAGGCAGAGGTGGAATCTCAGGAGGAGTTTGATTCAGGCGTGGCAAGCCTGGCTCTGGCATCAGCGTTCGTCGCCAAGTTCATCTTCAACACTGAAGACAATGGTCGCAGCGTTGAAGTCAAAGCTGATGATGATGACGACAACTCTGATCCTACCTACTGCTTCATGGCACGTGGTGCCAAGGTAACTTCACGCGATGCCTACTTCCAAACCTCTAGTGAAGATGACTCTGAATGTGAATCCAAACCTAGCTATAAGACACTAGCTAAAATCGCAACTGAGCAACAAACTGCTATGGAACATATCCAAAAGCTGCTAGACAAAAGCGATGACCTATTGGACGCGGAAATGAATCGAACCCAGTCCTTAATCGAAGACAATTAAAGTCTTCACGTTAAGTATGAAGATCTTGAAAGTCATCATGAAACTCTCTCGGCCTCTCATGAGAAGCTTTCCTACGATTATATTCAAAGGACGTAGGATCTAGATAAACTGAGAGCGTCTCATGAAGATCTTCAAAAGGAGAATGATTCACTACTCTCCCAACAGATCAGTACCGCTTAGGCAGAATTTGTTCCACCATGCTTGAAGTGTCTTGAGCATGATAATGTTGTCTCTGTTGCTGAATGTTCTACTACCTCTGATGTTGCAATATCTTCAACTGCTGATGTGGTAACTAACCCCTCTACTGAGGATGCCATTACTATTGCTCATGAGAATGCTAGGTTTAAGACATTGCTTGAGACTGGCATGTACAAAAGCCTCAAAGGGCATCAAACTCTGTGCGATGTCTTCAAGAAACAGATTCTGAACTGAAGCCCTAGGAAAGAGGGTGTTGGGTTCGAGAGGAAAATTAACGTCGATGGTTCATATTGGACGCCTGAGCAGTACCCCAAAACCACCTGGGTTGCTGCTAAGGATCCTTTAGTGGACCCATCTAATTTATCTGGCTTCACTTGTGCTAATCCAATTGTCAAATTGATGAATCCTTCGATGCAAATTATAAACTGTTTAAGAATTAGAATGGTGAAGTCTTTGCTAGGTACATTGGTACTAACTGCAGGAATGGGTCACCCCAGAAGAAGATCTGGGTGCCCAAAAGCTGTCTTGAGAAGCTTCCCGTGAATGTCATCATGACACCACCTGGGAAGAAGACAAACCCTCGACCAAAGGCATCATATGGTCCAAAGGCGTCATACAGACAGAGGACCACTTATGGTCACCCTAACGCCAATGTTTTGTAGGAGAATCGCTATGAGACTCATGAATATGAGAGTGTTTCATCCAACAGCTATGTTCACAAAACTAAGAACTTTTCTGCATATTCTTATGAGTATTATTCTCCTCCTATGAAGCTATTTACTAGGGCTCCCAAGCCAAAATTCTCAGATGCTGCACTTAGACTCATTGCTTCTAAGCCACCCCTAAAGATGTGGGTGGTTAATAAGAATTACCTTCTTTTGCAGGGAAAGGTCTCTAGCCGGAAAGAAAAATCTTCTGACAACAATGCTGGAGACCTAAAACATCTTGTGGGACGCAAGATAAAATGCTCAAATGGTCTTATCATGTATTCCGTCCCAGAGTTCCTTGAAGAGCATCCTATCATGCCTAACCAGGATTTAAACTTTGATAATATGCTTGTTTTCTACATGTTTCTGCTTCACAATACTCTTGGTGAAGCCTATCCTGCTAACTGCACTGTAGGGTACAACTCCGAAAGCCACTGAATGGATCATGGATAGCGGCTGCACCAACCACATGACTGGTGATCGAAGTCTTCTAATGGATTCAACCCTACGTCCTTCTAATAAGAGCCACATCACATTCGCTAACACTGGTAACAGTAAGGCATTGGGTCTTGGTAGAGTTGCTATCTCAAAGGATCAGCACATGGATAAAGTGATGCTTGTTGAATCCCTTGGTTACAACTTAATGTCTATGTCAATGCTCTGTGATCTGAACATGATTGTGATATTTGGAAAATATCGTTGTCTTGTGCTAATGGAATCTGACAAATCTCTAGCTTCGAAGGCTATCGAAGAGGTGATCTGTATATGGTAGATTTCTCAGCAGGACCACGGCTTGTCGTATGTCTTCTAGCAAAGGCTTCAGAATGCTGGCTATGGCATCGACGGCTAGGACATGCGGGCATGAGAAACATGTACACTCTCGCGAAGAAGAAGCGCATCATTGGCATCAAGGGCATCAAGTCCAAGAAGGATCATCTATGTGGTGCCTGTGAAGCTGGAAAGATGACAAGGGCCAAGCATCCCTCGAAGACAATCATGACTACCTCATGCCCCTTCAAGCTGCTTCACATGGATCTATTTGGCCCCACTCACTACTCTACTCTCACTACTACTGCACATCTCTATTGCTTCATTATTGTTGATGATTACTCTGGATACACCTGGGGGCACATAATTCTCTATAGGACTGAGGTGCAAGATGTCTTTAGACGCTTCGCAAACCGGGCCATGACGAATTATGGCGTCAAGATCAAGCACATCTGGAGCGATAATGGCACTGAGTTCAAGAACGGTGGCCTTGACATTTATCTTGATACTTTGGGCATCACACACGAGTTCTCTGCTCCTTACACACCTCAACAGAATGGTATCATGGAGTGCAAGAACAGAACACTCATTGAGATGGCACGAATGATGCTCGATGAGTATAAGACTCCAAGAAAATTCTGGCCTGAAGCTATTGATACTGCATGCCACATCATCAACGGAGTATATCTTCACAAGTTCTTCAAGAAGACATCTTATGAACTTCTAGCTGGTAAGAAGCAAAATTTCAGTTACTTCAAAGTCTTTGGTGCTAGGTGCTGGATCAAAGATCCACATCACACATCTAAATTTGCACTGAAAGCACATGAAGGTTGTATGCTTGGCTATAGAAAGGACTCGCACACCTACAGAGTCTTCAACCTCTTTCACTATAAAGTGGTTGAAACTATGGATGTGCGGTTCGATGAGACTAACGGCTCGCAAAGAGAGCACCTGCCCAATGTGCTAGATGAAGCTACCCCAGGTGAAGCTATCAAGTTAATGGGTACCGGAGAAATCATACCCACAGAGGAACTGGCTGAGGATGAGATCATCATTTCTGCACCTAACCAACCTGAATACAATGCTCAGTCTGAAGCCAATGCTGATGACGAAAACAATAGTCAGTCAGATCAAAATCTTCGTCCAGCTCACCCTCGGGTTGCAAATGAAGTCCAAATTGAGATGATCATTTATAGCATCAACGCTCCTAGCCCTCTCACTCGATTAAGAGCTACACAACTAGCAAACTTTTGTGGTCACTTTGCTTTTGTCTCTATATCTGAACCCAAGAAAGTCGAAGAAGCCTTCATGGAACCTAAATGGATTCAAGCTATGCAAGATGAGCTTCAACATTTTGAGCTGAATAATGTCTCGGAGCTTGTCAAACGTCCTGATCCTCGCAAGCACAATGTCATTGGCACGAAATGGATCTTTTGCAACAAGCAAGATGAACTTGGACAAGTTGTCAGAAACAAAGCTCGCCTCGTTGCTCCAGGTTACACACTGTAAGTGCATCTAGTGCCCCTTAGTGATTTTGGTGTATTGAAGACTTATAGGTTAAGGGACTAATATGTTTGTGAGTATACACATGCTCTATAAGTCAATGAGGAGTTTGATATTTACAGTGAAAGTCGACCCCTAAAAATGAATGTCTTCAGCTGAAGACTTTGGTTCTCCTGAAGACTTTGAAAGTGATAAAATTGGTGTGACCTTGAAGACTTGAATATTCATGCGAGGATTATGAAGCGTGAAGACTTTTGTTTTCGTAGTTTCATTTCCTCTTTCTTGAGTCATAGGAAACATCGTACTGTTAAAGGGGGTCGAGGTAATACTAAAGAAACTGATTTCCAAGTGATGCTCATCTCAAAATCCTACACCAACCCAATCTTTTCGAGTGAAGCCATTGGAAATCTCATATCAGTTCAGTCAATTTCTTCAGTGATAGAGACGAAGATCTTCTGGTCTATGAGGAATTTGTTCTGACTGAGGAGTTAGGAATTCGCCAGTGCGGATTGCCTACACAATGAGGAGCATGATAGCCCTGAGGAATTTGAACCTCAAATCCGACCGTTGCTGTGCTACCCGCCAGCTGTCCAAAATATCCTACCACCTAAGGGTCATATCATTGAAGGGCATTTATGTCTTATCATGTCGGGCTGCTCCCTAGGCTATAAATAGCCGCCCCCTACAACCACTAGTTGGTTGGCTGCTTCGAGAGAAACTGACACTTGTCAATTGAGAGCATCATATCCTCCGAGGACTTTGAGTGAAAATCATCAAGTGAGGAAAACCCAAATCCCAAACCCAAACACCTACAAACCAACAGTGATTGAGCATCACTGAAGAGATTGCTCCTGTGTGGAACCGATGCTTGTTACCTTTGAGGACTGTGTATCCTCCAGATGGTTAGGCGTCATGGTCTGACCATCCAAGAGGAATTGTGATTGCCGAGTGACCAAGTTTTTGAAGGTTTGGAAGTCACCTGTGAAGGCTTACAACGAGTATTGGGCGAGGTCTGTGTGACCTTAGCTTGTGTGTCCTCGAGTTTAAATACTCAACTGCTCCAACCATACGTACAACTGCCACAACAGTTGGAACTGATCTACCAAATCATTGTCTTCACCAAGCCTACTAGTTCTATTTCCCCAACCCTTTCCTCATTCATGTGTTGATGAACCTGATCATTACTGTTTGAAGACTTTGACTGAAGACTTTCTCTATTTCCTCAATCCTATTTCTTTAGTCACATTGTCTTCAGCCTGCTTATCCTGTGTTTAAACTTCCTATACTCTGTGTCTGTCTTTCATTTCATCATGATGACTATGCTATTGCTCTGTTATGCTTATACCTGAGTACTTATTCTGCTGCTAGTTGTTCGTGACTTAGGAATTTCCTCACCCTGAAATTCCTCGGTGATGTATTTGTAAAAATCGCCTATTCACCCCCCTCTAGTCAACTTAACGCACTTTCAATTGGTATCAGAGCAAGGTACTCCCTTGTTCTGTGTGATTTTGGTTTAACTGCCTGGAATTCTAGTTATGTCGACTGAAGGAATGCAGAAAGTGACATGCCCCATCTTTGACGGTCATGAGTATCCAAAGTGGAAGGCCATGATGAAGAAGCGACTCATGGCGATGAACAATGAATTGTGGACCGTCACTGAGATTGGTCTTACCGATCTTTCCAAGATGGCGGAGGCTGATGATATTTGCAAGTACACTCTACTCAACCTCACGGCAAAGGATGTCGCCTGCTCCTGTTTGTCCCAAAATCAGTTCAGGAACATCATGCATCTCAACCATGCGAAGCTTATCTAGGACCAACTATGTGAGGTCTATGTAGGCCATCAAACTTGTCATGATCCTTGGTTTGAGGATTTCAAGGAATCTCTCAAGGAGATGACTTCCGCCCCAGAATCATCATCCACTGCACCATGCCTTATGGCAAAGGGTGCCAAGGTAACTGAATTCTACCTTTCTGAATCTAGTGATGATGAATCAGGTGATGAATTTGGACCCAGCTATGTTAAACTTGCTTCCCTTGCCTCTAAACAACAAAGTGATCTTGAAAAAGTTCAAAACATACTTGATGAAAGCGATGATATGTTGGGTGAGGAATTGAATCGAACTAAGACTCTGACTGATAATCTTCAGAGACTTCAGACTAGGTTTGACAACCTTCAAAATCACCATAACACTCTCTTAACTGATCATGAGAAGCTTTCTTATGAATTTTATCAGAGAAAGCAAGATCTTGAGAAGTTAAAAGTGAGTTATGTAGATCTTCAGAAGGAAAACGATTCGTTGCTTTCTCAACAGATCAGTACCGCTCAGGAAGAATTTATTCCACCATGTCTAAAATGCATTAAGCATGAATATGCTAATTCATCACCTGAATGTTCAAATGCTTCTGTTGCTGCAAATTCTTCAACTGTCTCTGTGGTCACAAATTCCTCATCTGAGGATACCATAAGTATCATTGACGATAATGCAGGGCTAAAGGAATTGTATGTGACAGGCATTTACAAAAGCCTCAAAGGGCATCAGACTCTTTGTGATGTGCTCAAAAAGCAGATCTTGAACAGGAACCCTAGGAAAGAGGGTATTGCCTTTGAGAGGAAACTCAATGCTAATGGGACCTACTGGAAACCTGAGCAGTATCCCAAAACCTCATGGGTTGCTGCGAAAGGACCTCCTATAGATCCATGCACTCTATCTGGCTTTACTTGTGATTCTTCATATTCCTCTGATGAGTCATTTGACTCCAACTATAAACTGTTTAAGAATCAGAATGGTGATGTATTTTCTCGATATGTTGGAACTAACTGCAGGAACGGTCCCCCTATGAAGAAAATCTGGGTTCCTAAAACGTGCCTTGAAAATCTTCAGGTGAATGTCATCATGACACCACCTATGAAGAAAAGGAACCCCAGATCAAATTCTTCACATGGACCAAATTCTTCATATGGTTCAAAATCTTCATATGGATCCAAGTCCTCATATGGACCAAATTCTTCATCTGGATCAAATTCCTCACGTGGATCAAAATACTCATATGAACATCATCGTGCTAACACTTCTGTTTCGCAGGGAAAGTCTAAAGGCTATGAATATGTGCATTATTGTTCAAACCATTATGTTCATAAGTCCTCGAAGAATTTCTTTGCTTATTCATATGCTTATCCTAACCACTCTTGCGTGAAACGAAGTGCACTGGCTTCAATGCCATCTTTTTCTTATGGAGCTCGCAGAATGATGAACTCTTTGCCACCCCTCAGATGTGGGTGGTGAAGAAAAAGAACTAATCTCTCATGCAAGGTCAGGTCTCCAGACGAACTTAATCGTCTGAAGAATTTGATGGAGACCTGAATATGCTTGAATGGACACAAGCTAATCATGAAGAAATGAATCACTCATTTATCTCGTCCTCGTATTTCTATATCTGTTACTGTTGATGAAATTGATATCATATTCTTCACTAATGAAGTATATGGGTTCGTAAGTTCCACTAATTCATCTGCAGGATGAACAACCTAAAGCTATTGAGTGGGTCCTCGACAGTGGATGTACAAATCACATGACCGGTGACAGGAACTTGTTGATGGACACTGATTTTTCACCATCTCATCTGAAGCATATCACGTACGCTGGCAAAGGCAAAAGCAAGGTATTGGGTCTAGGTAAGGTTGCGATCTCAAAGGATAGACACATGGAAAAAGTTATGCTTGTGGAGTCCTTAGGATTCAACCTCATGTCTGTCTCAATGCTTTGTGATCTTGATATGGTTGTCGTCTTTGTCAAATATCGTTGCGTTGTGCTGATGGAATCTGACAATTCCAAAGTCTTCGAAGGCTTTAGGAAAGGAGACTTGTATATTGTTGATTTCTCTGCAGGACCACAGCCTGCGACATGTCTACTTGCAAAAGCTTCAGAATGCTAGCTATGGCATCGACGACTTGGTCATGCTGGGATGTGGAACTTGCATACACTCGCAAAGAAGAAGCATGTCAGTGGCATCGAGGGTGTCAAATTCCTCAAAGATCATCTTTGTGGGGCTTGTGAGGCTAGTGTAACGCCCACGATGCGGCTATATCTCTCACGTGTTGAGGCACGACTTAGAGGCATAACCGCATTGTAGGTTTTTGTCGCAAGAAGGGTCATCTTCACACAATTCCATGTAATGAACAAGAATGGGATAAAGAGAGTTGGCTTACAATCGCCACTTCACACAATACCTAAATAAATTCATACATCATTCAAAATACACTCATAGACCGAGTACGGTCAAATCCAAATGAAAAGAAGATAACCCCAAATGCTAGATCCCCGATCGTCCCAACTGGGCTCCACTACTGATCATCAGGAAACGAAACATAGTAACGACCAAGGTCCTCATCGAAATCCCACTTGAGCTCGGTTGCGCCACTTGCACTGGTATCCACGGCACCTGCATCTGTTTTGGTAGAATCTGTGAGTCACGAGGACTCAGCAATCTCACACCCACGAGATCAAGACTATTTAAGCTCATGGGTAGGAAAGGGGTAAGGTGGTGGAGCTGCAGCAAGCACTAAGCATATATGGTGGCTAACATACGCAAGTAAGAGCGAGAAAAGAAGCAATGCATCAGTCGAGAAGCTAGAAGTGATCAAGAAGTGATCCTGATACTACTTACGTTCATACATAACCCAAACCGTGTTCACTTCCCGGACTCTGTCGAAAAGAGACCATCACGGCTACACATGCGGTTGATGCATTTTAATTAAGTCAAGAAGTTCTCTACAACCGGACATTAACAAATTCCCATCTGCCTCATAACCGCAGGCACGGCTTTCGAAAGATAATACCCTGCAGGGGTGTCCCAACTTAGCCCATCACAAGCTCTCATGGTCAACGAAGGATATTCCTTCTCCCAAGAAGACCCGATCAGGCTCGGAATCCCGGTTTACAAGACATTTCAACAATGGTAAAACAAGACCAGCAAAGCCGCCCGATGTGCCGACAAATCTCGATAGGAGTCGCACGTATCTCGTTCTTAGAGCACATTGGATAAGTCAAGCTACGAGTAAAACCAGCCCTCAAGTTTCCCCGAGGTGGCCCCGCAGGCTGCTCGGTTCGGACCAACACTCGAAGGAGTACTGGCCCGGGGGGGGGGGTTAAATAAAGATGACCCTCGGGCTCGCGAAAACCCAAGGGAAAAAGGCTTAGGTGGCAAATGGTAAAACCAAGGTTGGGCCTTGCTGGAGGAGTTTTATTCAAAGCGAACTGTCAAGGGGGTCCCATAAATCACCCAACCGCGTAAGGAACGCAAAATCAAAGAACATAACACCGGTATGACGAAAACTAGGGTGGCAAGAGTGGAACAAAACACCAGGCATAAGGCCGAGCCTTCCACCCTTTACCAAGTATATAGGTGCATTAATTAAACAAGAGATATTGTGATATCCCAAAATATCAATGTTCCAACAAGGAACAAACTTATCTTCACCTGCAACTAGCAACGCTATAAGAGGGTCTGAGCAAAAGCGGTGACATAGCCAAACAACGGTTTGCTAGGACAGGATGGTTAGAGGCTTGACATGGAAATATGGGAGGCATGATAAACAAGTGGTAGGTAGAGCAACCATAGCGATAGAGCGAGCAACTAGCAAAGCAAAGATAGAAGTGATATCGAGGGTATGGTCATCTTGCCTGCAAAGTTCTCAGAGTTGTTGAAAGCTTGATCCTCGTTAGCATACTCAACAGGTTCCTCATTCACATACTCGTCTCCTGGCTCTACCCAAGGCAAGAACACAAGCAATGGAACAACAATCAATCACACTGCAATGCACAAGCAACATGATGCAATACATGGCATGATATGCAAGATATGGTACGCAATGCATAAACGTGCTCCGGAAGGGAAATTATGAACAAGGCATCAACTTGGAAAACCAAGTATGCCGCTACAAAGATGAGATGATTTCGGTTGAAAACGATATAAAGATAACCGGAATCGGATCCACGGTTTGCAAATGGCAAGCAAAACAAGAATGACACAATTCTGCGATTAACAGCACGATGCTACTTAGCATGCAACAAGAAACTAAGCTACTTTACTCCAACATAGCAACAAAGCATATGGCAGTGATGTACAAGAGATTCTTGACAAAATATGAACACCGAGCTACGGCTAGATGACACAATAGCAGGTTCAAACAAACATGGCAATAGTGCAAAAGATATCAGCTTCACAGACTTGGTGAAAATACTGAACATGACAGAAACATCATCAGGAAGCAATGTTTAGGGCAAGAAAACAACATGCTACAGGAACATATCGTTGACACTTAAGGCATGGCATGATACTACTAAATGCATAGAACAAAAGTCGCTTACTGACCATGAGCCAAAAAGGATCAGAAAGATATGATGGCACCCATATAAACATAGCAAGTTTCGTTAACAGATTCAGACTTAGCAGAAAACAGAGCATGGCATTAACAGAATTATGGAGGCATCTTTGCGAGCTCGATTAACTCACCACAAGTCATTGCATGACAAGATAAGCATAGCAGCAACAAGAAGACATGTTTATGAAACTAACCATGGCAAGAACAAGCTCATAGCATGCAAGGATCAACTACAACAACTTTGGCAAAATTGAATAACATGTAAACAATCTGCCAGGAACATTTTATAGCAAAAGTAGAGCAAGCAAATGACATGACAGATTACTCCATAATTGCAAACAGGGACATGGATGGATAGAGCATAACCATATGTTCAAAACATCCTTACTGAAGTATCTCAAAATATGCATGGATCTATCTGTAGCATCAAGTTTACATGGCATCAAAATAACAGCAGAACAGGGACTGAAATCAGCAACATCACGAAGCCTAGTTTGCATGCTTGTGCTAGCCACCACATTGATCACAAAAATACACGGCAAGAACCTCTGTAAAGATGACATGACATATATCAAAACACATGTAGAGATCATGCTCATAAGATGCACACACAAAATGCAATGAAAAAGACAAATCATCACGTTCTGTTAACAGACAGCAGTTAACATCATATAGCACTCTTGCAACGATGATTTAGGCATCAATATGAACTCAAAAAATCATGGCACAATTGAACAAAATGAAGAGCATCTCCTGATGAACATTTTGACATATTATATGCACAAATCGAAGCACCGAGCATGAAGTTATGATGCGTTGAACTGGGCCTGAAAATATTGCAGAAAAATGTGTGGAAAATCGA
>NC_041393.1:369039303-369145268 GCF_002162155.2 Triticum dicoccoides | reverse complement strand
GGGACGGGCGGCGGAGGAGCGCGGGGGCACGGGCGGCGGCGGATGGGCTCGGCGGGCCCGATGCGGGCTCGTGGGCCAGCGTGGAGGGAGGCCGCGGCGCGCCACGTGGCGGCCTCCGGTTGGCCGTGGGCGGCGGCGGCTTCTGTCCAGCACGGACCGGACGTGTCCGGCGCGCGGAGGGAGCGGGGCTAGGGTTTTGGACCGCGGGATTTCGGGGAGGATCACATATTTATAGGTAGAGCGAGTTAGGAGACTCCAAATGAGGAGCGGCTTTCGCCCACACGATCGTGATCGAACGACCGAGAGCATGGAGGGGATTTAGATGGGTTATTGGGCTGTTTTGGAGGGGTGTTGGGCTGCAACACACAAAATGCCTTTGCGGTTACCCGGTTAACCGTTGGAGCGTCAAACGGCCTCCAAATGGAACAAAACTTGATAGGTGGTCTACCGGTGGTGTATCAAGGCCACTTGGAAAACCTCGGTCCATTCCGAGAACTTTTAACACCCGCTCATGAAAAGAGACAAGAGGGGTGAGCCGGGTGCATGTGGGAGTGTCGGATTGCGAAACGGACACCAGGGAAAATGCTCGGATGCATGAGACGAACACGTATGCAAATGAGATGCGCATGATGACATGATATGAAATGCATGACATGAACGAAATGCAAAACGAAAGACAAAAACCCAACCACAAAGGGAATATCATAACACATAGCCGAAAATGGCAAGTGTCGGTGTCAAAACCGGCGGATCCCGGGTAGGGGGTCCCGAACTGTGCGTCTAGGCGGATGGTAACAGGAGACAAGGAACACGGTGTTTTACCCAGGTTCGGGCCCTCTCGATGGAGGTAAAACCCTGCGTCCTGCTTGATTAATATTGATGATATGGGTAGTACAAGAGTGGATCTACCACGAGATCAAGGAGGCTAAACCCTAAAGCTAGCCTATGGTATGATTGTTGTAATGTATGTTGTGTCCTACGGACTAAAGCCCTCCGGTTTATATAGACACCGGAGGAGGCTAGGGTTACACAGAGTCGGTTACAATGGTAGGAGATCTACATATCCGTATCGCCAAGCTTGCCTTCCACGCCAAGGAAAGTCCCATCCGGACACGGGACGGAGTCTTCAATCTTGTATCTTCATAGTCTTGGAGTCCGGCGGACGATGATAGTCCGGCTGTCCGGACACCCCCTAGTCCAGGACTCCCTCAGTAGCCCCTGAACCAGGCTTCAATGACGATAAGTCCGGCGCGCATAATGTTTGGCATTGCAAGGCGGGTTCCTCCCTTGAATAATCCAGAGAAGATCATGAACACCAGGATAGTGTCCGGCTCTGCAAAATAAATTCCACATTCCACCGTAGAGAGAATAAAATGCACACAAATCCAATCTGCTGACGTATTATGCGGCATGACATCACACCGCTACCAAGCCTTTATTTGAATCGTTTTCTATCACACCACCTCAGCATGTTTAGCGAAGCGGTTTCCTTGGCACGTCCTCTCGAAGCAGAGATCGTGTTCCCCTTATTCCGGGATTCTCATCAATACGGACGTGGGTAACCCAACCGCGCCATTGATGGTGGCGCTTGGGAGATAAGCGAGTTTTACCAGGCTGGTGGGGGACGCATAGTCTCCGTCCGCCTATATATAAGGGATAAGGATTTTCCTTCTCACCTACGCCTCCTTCCTCCTTTGCTTATCCATCTCCGCGTACTCAAGCTCCAACGCTCAAGCTCGCGCATCTCGCCTCGACCTTCTCCGACCATGTCCGGAGCGAGAGGCAAATGGTTGGCCTCCACCATTAAGGAGGAGCACATCACCAAGCTGCGCAGCGCCGGATACCTCTCCGGCGACATCGCGCATCGGCTGCCCGACGAGGGGCAGCTCATCCCCACCCCCGGGCCCCATGAGAGGGTTGTTTTTCTCCCCCACTTCCTCCGTGGACTGGGCTTTCCTCTCCACCCTTTTGTCCGGCGGCTCATGTTTTACTACGGCCTGGATTTCCATGATCTGGCGCCGAACTTCATCCTCAATATCTCGGCGTTTATCGTGTGCGAGGCCTTCCTCTGCATCCGGCCCCACTTCGGCCTGTGGCTCAAGACCTTCAACGTCAAGCCGAAGGTTGTGAAGGGCACGCAAGCGGAATGCGGAGGCGCCATGTTGGGCAAGTTACCCAACGTCCTTTGGCTCGAAGGGGCCTTCGTGGACTCCATCAAGGGGTGGCAATCAGGGTGGTTCTACATCACCGAGCCGTGCAAACCTATGTGGGCGGCGGCCCCCGAGTTTAGATCTGGCATCCCCACGTAGCTCACCTCCTAGAAAGAGAAGGGCTTGTTGTGGGGAAATCCGAAGGAGCTGACGGGACTCCGAGCCTGTATCAAGAAGCTGGTGAACAATCAGCTCAGGCTCGTCGACGTGGTCCAAGTCATGCTCATCCACCGAATTCTCCCATGCCAAGAACGGGCATTCAATCTGTGGGAGTTCAATCCAAAACAGCACCGGGCGCTAAGCGGGCTCTTCAACACGACGTACGAAGGCGCCTGGAGGGTGCTGTTTAAGGGCGCCGAAGCCCCCGCATCCGCGACGGAAGATCGCGGATTTTGCTCGCAGCATCCAGCTGACGAGGTAAGTGATTCGACCCCTTTACGGGACACTTGTGGTAAATAGATCGATTCTAGGAGGGTCTCAACCTTTCCTTTCCTTTGGCAGGAATGGATGGAGAAGGCCGAGCAGCTCATCTGTCTGGCTCCCCTGCCAGAAGACCTAGTGGACGCCCGTCTAGCGGGGCTACTGGTTCCGGCACCGCACATGGTGCCGGAGAAGAAGGCCAAGAAGGTGGCCACGGGGACTCAAAAGAGTTCCCGTAATCAGGTGTCCGACGACAAGGCGGAATCCTCCCCTGAAGAGGAGGAGGAGGAAGAAGACTCTCTCCCAGAGGAGGGAGAGAAGAAAAGGAAGGCTTCCTCGATAGGGGAGGCCGAAGGGTCCAAGAGGGGGAGGACTATTCCCCCGGAAAGCTCTGCCAACATCGACGTTGGCGAGGAGGAGTGGCCTTCAAGGGCCAGGCCTCCGGCGAGATCGTAACTATCCGGATCCCTAATATGCAATTTATTTTGTGCCACATAGTGTCCTACTAATGCCGCATACTGTCCGCAGTCCCGCCGTTGATGATCTCCCCGCTTCATCGAGCGGGTCGTTGGCCCCGTCGGACGTGGATTCACTTCCGACTGCCTCTACCCCCCGCGCCGACGAGGACGCCGAGGTGGGATCCCAGAGAGGGACCCATCACGAGGAGGCTCTGGAGGCGCCACCAGGCAGCCTCCCGGACTTTGCGTCGGACTCTACATCAGAGCCTGCAACGGTTCCAGAGTCCGGCAGGCGGCCCCCTCGAAAGAGGGGCAAGACTGTGACGCCGGCGGCCTCCGTCCAACCGGAGGCGCCGGACAACTTGCTGGAGGCGCTCAAAGGCGCTTCCATCGAGGAAGAACACCGCACTATCATGAGTGCGGTGATTCAGAAGGTGCAGCTCGCCAAGAGCGGGCTGACCGAAGCTTGCAGCAGCCTTCTAACAGGCTTTGAGGTAAGAAGTTATAATTATGTAATGTAATACCGCATAGACAGTAGCCCCTAATGCTCAGTTCGGTGTTCGGAAAGAAAAGTCGGACTGAGGATCTAAGAAGATATACGCAGGGTTGCTTAAAATATGTCAATATGGGTTTGCAGGCTGCGCTGCTGACCTCTGCCGCATTGACTGCGGAGGTCGACACGTTGAAGCAGAATCTCGAGCGGTCCGAGCGAGAGCTCGGCCATGCCAAGAAGCAGCTCGAGGACAAAGAAGGTGAGTAACACCACTTTGAATATTTACCTTACAGAAAAGGATTTAGGTTGCAATAAAATTAACAAGGATAACATGGGTATCGCAGGGGCCACGAACGAGGTGGCAGCCCTGAAGGAGGCTGTGTCCGCGGCCGAACGCAGTGCGGCCGCGGAATGGTCAGAGCGAGAAAAGCAGGAGGCACAGGTGGCGGAAGTGCGGCAAGAGCTCCAGGCTCTCATGGAGAAGCATGAGAGCTTGGAGCGTGACTCCAAGACTCGAGAGTCCGAGCTTGCCTCGGCTCTCGAAAGTGCCAAGTCCGCCAAGTCCGAGGCCCGTAAGGCCCTTCAGGAGGTTGAAGATTTAAAGAAGATAGCGGCGGGTAAGGCATTTTTCATGCAAAGCAAGCATGTTAATGTAAACTACCTGACACTTACCCGCATTCGGAGCTCTCCAGGGGCGTTTGCAGATCTGCCGCGCAGTGTGTCCGATGCCGCCGCATTCTACCATGGTGAGGAGGGGAGCAGAACGGAGAAGGTCTTCTGGTCTCAGTACGCTGAGGCCGGCCATCCGGTGCCCCCAAGCGACCAGTTGAAGCAGCTGGTCGAACTCCACAAGGTAGCTGAGGAGGCCATGAAGGGCCTTATAGTCCGGCTGTGGCCTGGACAGGCCATGCCTGGGAGCTACTTCGGCCTCGTGCGGCGGCTGGTGGATGTGTGCCCCTAGGTGGAGGTCATCAAGCGCTCTACCTGTATTGAAGGTGCTCGTCGGGCCCTTGCCCGCACAAAGGTGCATTGGGGCAGGTTGGATGCGGAGAAGCTTCGCACGGACCCACCGCCACCGGGCAAGGAGTATCGCACGCCCGAAATGTATTATAAAACTGTCCTGAAGGGAGCCCGCGATATTGCGGATGAGTGCCCCAGAAATGTAATTTTTGAGTGAACTTGCTATGTATTATCCTGTGCGCTGAAAACTGTGTTCATATGCGCCTTAAGCAACGCTTGTTTAATTTAAAATATTACCTTCTGTGCGGCTGTTTATAAAATCTGAGAGATGGCAAGTCGTTGGCTTCAGCCCCCGAGCCACGAGTGCTGGGGTGTTCGGGATAAACTTGAGCACTCTTGTTCCCATTTTTGGGTCCATCTAGGGAGGCGCTCAACACAACAAACAAGGCAACCGGACTTATAATGCTTGAACACTCTCACTTAGCCATAGAATTCTATAATTTTAAATTTCGGCGAAGCCCCTGGTATTCGGAAGACCGAATCCGGGGCGCTATCCACGCCTTCGTCGGACATTATCCGGAACTTCGCTCGAAGCGGCGTGAGTCTTTAAGGACCCGAAAAGACCTCTCGAACAGTGACCAGTCTCTCGCCTTATCATGCCGGTCAGTTTTAGCTTTCTCCACTGAGGCGCTCGCCCGGCTCAACCGGGGCGCAATCGCAGTGATTCTCCCAGTGCCACCTTAGCCGACGGAACGGAACGTAAGGCACCAAAACGTGGGAGCCGGGCAAACCCAACTATTGACCCAAGACATGATTCGGAGCCGATTCATATAATGCTATAAGTTCGGGGTGCCGCACTTATGAAAGTGTTCGGATTTATCACACCATAATGTAGGGAACATAAGCCCCTGGTGTATTAGGCCGTACCAAAATATACGGGTGCAAGATGTCATGTGATGAACATATATATATATAAAGTAATGTAATTGCAGTCAAAAATTGCTGCATTATTTTTTAAAGGAAGTCTACAATGAGTGCGGACTGATACAAATAGTGTGGTAAGCAAGGGATTTGGACTAATTCAACATGTCCCCCTCCAGGGGTGAGCTGCGGACTTGGTGTATATAATCGAATTTAATGCTCGTAATTGAGACCACCTGAGTGTTCGTCGCAGCCTTCTTTCTTCCCTGGCTGTTGCAACATGAGTTCGGCAGGTTCACCGCCGGACAGGGCCTCTGGTGAACGGAGTCCTGTGTATACAAAGAAGGAAAATAATAATAATAAAAAAGGGGGCACGCTTGCGAGCCCCTGGTGTGGTCGAGCCGCACTCTGGGTCCATTGTGATCGTGCCCCTTCCCCTGCGCCCATGGTATCTCCAAGGCGTAATGATGTACGCGGAGGGTTGTTCTTGCAATCATGCGAGGGCGGGGGTCAGGGCCGCATTGCTACGCGTGCTCTGCTCGTGCCAGGTTGTCTTGGTTGGTATTGCTTCGGGCGTGTTTTGCTGTATCCGGCCATTTAACGGCCGGACTCGAAAATTGCCTTAAAAGGCTGCTCTGTACTTCTGCCGCGAGAGCCGCTGTATGTTCCTCCGTTCGGAGGGAGCGTTCCGTGTTTCCGTTGACCGTGATGACTCCCCAAGGGCCTGGCATCTTGAGCTTGAGGTATGCATAATGCGGCACCACGTTAAACTTTGCAAACGCGGTTCGTCCGAGTAGAGCGTGATAGCCGCTGCGAAATGGGACTATGTCGAAGATTAACTCCTCGCTCCGGAAATTATCCGGGGATCCGAAGACCACTTCCAGTGTGACTGAGCCTGTACAATTGGCTTCCACACCTGGTATGACACCTTTAAAGGTTGTCTTTATAGGTTTAATCCTTGAGGGGTCTATGCCCATCTTGCGCACTGTATCCTGATAAAGCAGGTTCAGGCTGCTGCCGCCGTCCATCAGGACTCTCGTGAGGTGAAATCCATCGACGATTGGGTCTAAAACCAATGCGGTGAATCCGCCATGGCGTATGCTGGTCGGATGGTCTCTTCAATCGAAAGTGATCGGACAAGAGGACCATGGATTGAACTTTGGGGCGACTGGCTCCATCGCATAGACGTCCCTTAGTGCGCGCTTCCGCTCCCTCTTGGGTATATGGGTTGCGTAAATCATGTTCACCGTCCGCACTTGTGGGGGGAAACCCTTCTGTCCTCTATTGTTCGGCGGTCGGGTCTCTTCCTCGTCGTCGCTGTTTAGCCCCTTGTCATTGTTTTCGGCAATTAACTTGCCTGCCTGCTTGAACACCCAGCAATCTCTGTTGGTGTGATTAGCTGGCTTTTCAGGGGTGCCATGTATCTGGCATAAGCGGTCGAGTATTCGGTCCAAATTGGACGGACCCGGAGTGGTTCTTTTGAATGGCTTCTTCCACTGACCGGGTTTAGAGCCTCGGAATCCGGCGTTGACTGTCGTATCCTCCTTATCGTCGCCGTTAATGCGGCGCTTATTTTTGTTTCGACGTGACCTGCCATTGTTGTCCTTAATATCCGGACTGCCAGAATTTTTACGGAGGTTCTTGCTGCGAGCTAGCCAGCTATCCTCTCCCGCGCAAAAGCAGGTCATTAATGATGTGAGGGCTTCCATGGATTTCGGCTTTTCCTGTCCCAGGTGCCGGGCTAGCCACTCGTCGCGGATGTTATGTTTGAAGGCTGCAAGGGCCTCTGCATCCGGACAGTCGACGATTTGGTTTTTCTTCGTCAAGAACCGTGTCCAGAATTGTCTGGCCGATTTGTCTGGCTGCTGAATTATGTGGCTGAGGTCATCGGCATCTGGTGGCCGCACATAGGTGCCCTGGAAGTTGTCGAGGAATGCGGCTTCCAAGTCTTCCCAACACCCAATTGACTCTGCGGGCAAGCTATTGAGCCAATGCCGAGCTGGTCCTTTAAGCTTGAGTGGGAGATACTTGATGGCATGGAGATCGTCGCCGCGGGCCATATGGATGTGAAGAAGATAGTCTTCGATCCAAACCACGGGGTCTGTTGTGCCATCGTAGGATTTGATGTTTACGGGTTTAAACCCTTCAGGGATTTGATGATCCATTACTTCATCAGTGAAGCATAGCGGGTGTGCGGCGCCTCTGTATTGAGCAATATCATGACGCAGCTCGAGAGAGCGTTATCTGCTGTGTTCGGCCCGGCCAGGGTTATTGTGTCCGGCGTGACGGTATTCGTCGTGGGTCGTGGGGCGCCCTCATGATCCGTAGATGGATCTGGATTGCCTTGCTTTGTCCTCCAATACGTCCCGCAAGTCCGGCGCTTTCCCTTTTGGCTTCGTACTTTTGGAGCGATGCTGGGGTACGGTCTTGGTTGAGGGCCTGGATGCCTCTCTGTCGCGACCACATGGTGGTCGGTCTGCCGTATCATGCGCTGGTGACGAAGGTATGTACGCTTCCTCCTCTAGTCGGGGGAGCAACTTGCGTCTTGGGTAGCTTTTGGAGGGGCGTTCGAGTTTATACTCTTCGGCCGCGAGGACCTCGGTCCATCGATCGGCCAGCAGGTCCTGATCAGCTTGAAGCTGTTGTTGCTTTTTCTTTAGGCTATTTGCCATGGCGATAAGCCTGCGTTTAAAACGCTCTTGTTCGACGGGATCCTCGGGCACGACGAATTCGTCGTCATTGAGGCTTGCCTCGTCTTCGGAGGGAGGCATATAGTTATGATCCTCGACCTCTTCGTCTGCCGCCCTCTCATGAGGGCTTGCTTCTGCATCCTCCTGCGCTGAGTCCTGCTGGAGGGGATTATCTTCGGCACTCTCTGGGGTATTATTATCTCCTGTGCCGGAATCTCCATTCTTGCTGTGGCGGGATTTAGAGCGGCACCGCTGACGCCGGCGCTTGGGCTGCTTCTTTAAAGAATCTGCCTCCGCTGCTTCTTCGCCGTCCCCGTCTTTTGGGGTGTCCACCATGTATATGTCGTATGACGAGGTGGTCTTCTAGTGCCTTGTAGGCGCTGGTTCCTGTTCGTCTCCGGCATCGTCGTCCATAGCGTCGATGTCTTCGGAGTCGTAGTCTAGCATGTCGGTTAGGTCGTCGACAGTGGCTACAAAGTGGGTGGTGGGTGGGCTCTGAATTTCTTCGTCGTCCGTGTCCCAACCATCCTGGCCATAATCCGGCCAGGACTCTCCGGATAGCGAGAGATGCTTTAGCGAATTTAGGATGTCGCCAAAGGGTGAATGCTGGAAGATGTCCGTGGCGGTGAATTCCATAACCGGCGCCCAATCAGATTCGATTGGCAGGGGCGCGGGAGGTCCGGAGTCTGGCAAGGAGTCCGGCACCTCGGAGTCATGAGCTTCGCGAGGGACAGGGGTAGTGTTCGGCTCCATCGCCGTGGAAGTTGAAGCCCCCGAGGCGGTGTCCAACCACCGGTCCTCGATTTGGGCGATCGGCTCCGAGCTAAGAGCCGGAGCGGACTCGTGTGCGGCTACCAAGGCACTGTTCGGCGGCAGAGCTAGATCATGCCCATCGTAACAGTGCGGCGCGCTTGGCTGCGGCTCGAGTCCGTCGAAGATCAAGTCTCCGCGGACGTCGGCCGTGAAGTTTAGGCTTCCGAATCTGACCTGATGGCCAGGGGCGTAGCTTTCGATCTGCTCCAGATGGCCAAGTGAATTAGCCCGCAGTGCGAAGCCGCCGAATACGAAGATCTGTCCGGGGAGAAAAGTCTCACCCAGGATAGCGTCGTTGGTTGAAGATGCCATCGAACCTATCGGTGACGACACAGAGTAACTCTCAATGAAAGCACCAATGTCGGTGTCAAAACCAGCGGATCTCGGGTAGGGGGTCCCGAACTGTGCGTCTAGGCGGATGGTAACAGGAGACAAGGAACACGGTGTTTTACCCAGGTTCGGGACCTCTCGATGGAGGTAAAACCCTACGTCATGCTTGATTAATATTGATGATATGGGTAGTACAAGAGCGGATCTACCACGAGATCAAGGAGGCTAAACCCTAAAGCTAGCCTATGGTATGATTGTTGTAATGTATGTTGTGTCCTACGGGCTAAAGCCCTCCGGTTTATATAGACACCGGAGGAGGCTAGGGTTACACAGAGTCGGTTACAATGGTAGGAGATCTACATATCCGTATCGCCAAGCTTGCCTTCCACGCCAAGGAAAGTCCCATCCGGACACGGGACGGAGTCTTCAATCTTGTATCTTCGTAGTCTTGGAGTCCGGCGGACTATGATAGTCCGGCTGTCCGGACACCCCCTAGTCCAGGACTCCCTCAGCAAGAGTTAGAGTTACAAATATGGAAAGATACATCCGGGGTGTTACAACACTCCACCACTACAAGAGGATCTTGTCCCGAGATCTAGGACTGAAAGAACTCCAGATATTCGGAATGGAGGTGATCCTCGCGCTCCCAAGTGGCTTCTCGGTCGGAATGGTGTGACCACTTCACTTTCAGGAATTTGATTAACTTGTTGCGAGTCTTGCACTCGGTTTCTTCAAGAATAGCAACGGGGTGCTCATGACAAGACAGATCTTCTTGGAGGTCAATTTCTTCGAAGTTGATGGTACGCTTAGGCATCTTGAAGCACTTGCGAACCTATGACACATGAAACACATCGTGCATGTTTGCGAAGTTGGACGAAAGCTCAAGTTGATAGGCGAGATCGCCTCTTTTGCCAATGATCTTGAAGGGACCCACGTATCTACGGGAAAGCTTCCCTTTGATACTGAAGCGACGAGTGCCTTTCATTGGACAGATGCGGAGGTAGACATGGTCTCCGATCTCGAAAGCCAAGTCACGGTGCTTGCTATCATAGTAACTCTTCTGGTGCGATTGCACGGCTTTGAGACTTTCACGAATGACTTTACACATTTCTTCAGCTTCTGTGATCAAGTCGTTGCCAAGAAGTTGGCGTTCACCAGTCTCGGACCAATTGAGAGGAGTACGGCACTTTCTGCCATATAGGATTTCGAATGGGGCCTTGCCCAAACTCGCTTGGAAGCTGTTGTTGTAGGAGAACTCGGCATATGGAAGACAATCTTCCCACTCCATACCGAAGGAAATGACACAAGCCCTGAGCATATCTTCAAGGATTTCATTGACTCGCTCAACTTGGCCACTTGTTTGAGGATGGAAAGCTGTGCTGAAGCGAATGTTGGTGCCCATGGCCTTCTAAAAGGAGTCCCGGAACTTAGAGGTGAAAATGCTTCCGCGTTCTGAAGAGATCAATTGTGGAATGCCGTGCAAGGAGACAATTCTGGAGGTGTATAGCTCTGCCAACTGAGCTGTTGTGATAGATTCTTTGATAGGAAGGAAATGAGCCACTTTAGTAAGCTTGTCAATGACAACGAAAATAGCATCATTCCCATGCTTGGACTTGGGAAATCCAGTAACGAAGTCCATTTCAATATGATCAAACTTCCATTCTAGAATAGCAAGAGGTTGGAGGAGACCAGCTGGTCGTTGGTGTTCTGCTTTCACCCTTCGGCAGAAATCACATTCATTCATGAATTGAGCAATTTCTTGCTTCATTTGAGTCCACCAATACGACTACTTGAGGTCATGGTACATCTTCATACTTCCAGGATGAATGGATAGAAGGGAATTGTGTGCCTCGTTCATGATGACTTTTCTCAGATCGCCTTTAGGAACCACAATTCGATCCTCAAAGAATAGAGTATCTTTGTTATCCAAGCGATAGCACTTGTATTTGGAAATGCCCTTGTCAATACCACATTTCACCTTCTTCACCATGGTATTCAGGAGTTGTGGCTCACGAATTTGATCTTCCAAAGTAGGAGAGACTATGAGGTTGGCAAGAAAGCCTTGAGGAACAACTTGAAGATTGAGTTTGCGGAAAGCTTCACAAAGATCCAGTTGAAATGGCTTGAGAATTAAGCTGTTGCAATAAGCCTTTCTGCTCAGAGCATCTGCAATCACATTGGCCTTGCCTGGAGTATATTTAATACTTGGATTTTACTCTTGAATCATTTCGATGCATCGAGTTTTCCTGAGGTTGAGGTTGGGTTGAGTGAAGATATACTTGAGGCTCTTGTGATCGGTGAAAATGTCCACTTTCCTTCCCAACAATAGATGTCTCCATGTTATCAATGCATGCACAGCTGCCGCCAACTCAAGATCGTGAGTGGGGTAGTTCTTTTCGTTGGGCTTCAACTGACGAGAGGTATAAGCCACAACTTTCTTCTCTTGCATTAACACAGCACCGAGACCTTGAAGAGAAGCATCACAGAAAACTTTGAATGGCTTCGATTCGTCAGGAGGAGTCAAGACAGGAGCTGAGACAAGCTTCTCTTTGAGGGTGTTGAAAGCAACGTCACACTCAGGCGACCAGACATACTTGACATGCTTCTGGAGGAGGTTGGAAAGAGGCTTTGCAATCTTAGAGAAATTCTCAACGAATCTTCAACAATAGCTTGCAAGACCAAGAAAACTGCGGAGCTGCTTGACATTCTAAGGAGGTTCCCAATTCACAATTGCAGACACCTTCTCGGGATTAACAGCAATGCCCTTGGCGGAGATGATGTGACCAAGGTAAAGAACTTCATCAAGCCAAAAGTCACATTTGGAAAACTTTGCATAGAATTGATACTCTCTGAGATTGTCGAGCACCAATCGCAAATGTTTGGCATGATCCTTCTTATTCTTAGAGAAGACCAAGATATCATCGAGATACACCAAGACGAATTCATTGGTGTAGGGGTTGAAGATGGAGTTCATCATTCGAGAGAATGTTGGAGGAGCATTGACAAGGTCGAAAGACATGACAGTATATTCATAAGAACCAAAACTTGTTCTGAATGTTGTCTTGGGAATATCTTGTTCGCGAATGCGAATCTGATGATAACCCATATGAAGGTCAAGCTTGGAGAAAACTTTAGCACCTTTGAGTTGCTCGAATAGCTCATTGATGTTGGGAAGTGGATACTTATTCTTGATTGTCTTCTTATTCAATGGACGATAATCGACGCACAGTCGGTCCGTGCCATCCTTCTTCTGGACAAAAAGAACTCCACAACCCCATGGAGATGAACTCGGTCTGATCAAACCCAGACGCTCTTGTTCATCGAGCTGTTTTTCAATTCCTTCATCTCTTTAGGACCGAGCTTGTATGGACGCTTGCAAACGGGTTCAGTGCCAGGCTCAAGATCGATAACAAACTCGACTGGCCGGTGCGGAGGCATACCCGGAAGCTCTTCTGGAAAGACATCTTGGTACTCACAAACGACTAGAATCTCAGAGATTGCATCTAACTCGCCCTTCTCATTGAGAGAAAACAACTGAATGGTTTCTTCACGAGCGGCATAGATGATAACATCCTTAGAAGAGTGTGTCAACTGAATTTCCCTGGCAGCACAATCAAGTTGAGCTTTGTGCTTAGAAAGCCAGTCCATCCCGAGAATTAGATCAATATCAGAGTCACCAAGAACAATTGGAGAAGACAGAAATTTATAGTTGCCCATCTTGATTGTGGTATCCGGAACCACCAAACTGGAGCTCAACCGTTTGCCCGGAGAAACGACATCCATGGGTTTACCCAAATATGAAGAAGTGAAATCGTGCTTGGCAAAAAACGGTCTTGACATGAAACAATGCGATGCACCAGTATCAAATAAGACTTTTGCAGGAATAGAGTTAATTGGAAGGTTACCCATGATCACATCTGAAGAATCCTCTGCCCGAGCTGCTTTCATCATGTTCACCTTTGCATGCTTTGGATTATGCTTGACCACTGCATTGCTTGAAGATCTCACAGGAGGAGGAGGCGGAAGGCACCTTTGGTTGAAGCACTTGTTCGCGTAGTGACCTTTGTGCTGGCAGTTGTTGCAAGTCACTTCTGAGAGCGGACGATGATAAGGAGTGAGGGAGTCCTAGACTAGGGGGTGTCCGGATAGCCGGACTATCATCATCGGTCGGACTCCAAGACTATGAAGATACAAGATTGAAGACTTCGTCCCGTGTCTGGATGGGACTTTCCATGGCGTGGAAGGCAAGCTTGGCGATACGGATATGTAGATCTCCTACCATTGTAACCGACTCTGTGTAACCCTAGCCCTCTCCGGTGTCTATATAAACCGGAGGGTTTTAGTCCGTAGGACGAACAACCATTACAACAATCATACCATAGGCTAGCTTCTAGGGTTTAGCCTCCTTGATCTCATGGTAGATCCACTCTTGTACTACCCATATCATCAACATCAATCAAGCAGGAGTAGGGTTTTACCTCCATCGAGAGGGCCCGAACCTGGGTAAAAACATCGTGTCCCTTGTCTCCTGTTACCATCCGCCTAGATGCACAGTTCGGGACCCCCTACCCGAGATCCGCCGGTTTTGACACCGACATTGGTGCTTTCATTGAGAGTTCCTCTGTGTCGTCACCAATAGGCTTGATGGCTTCTTCAATCAACAACAACGTAGTCCAGGGTGAGACTTTTCTCACCGGACAGATCTTCGTGTTCGGCGGCTTTGCACTGCGGGCCAATTCACTTGGCCATCTGGAGTAGATCGAAAGCTACGCCCCTGGCCATCAGGTCAGATTTGGAAGCCTAAACTTCACGGCTAACATCCGCGGAGACTTGATCTTCGATGGATTCGAGCCACAGCCGAGCGTGCCGCACTATCACGATGGGCATGACTTAGCTCTGCTGCCGGACAGTACCCTGGAGGTCGCACACGAGTCCGCTCTGACCCATAGTTCGGAGCCGACCACGCAGATCGAGGACAGGTGGCTGGACACCGCCTCGGGGGCTGCAACTTCTACAGTGATGGAGCCGAATACTGACCTTGTCCCCTGCAAAGCTCGTGACTCCGAGGTGCCGGACTCCTTGCCGGACTCCGAACCTCCTGCGCCCCTGCCAATCGAATCCGATTGGGCGCCGATCATGGAGTTCACCGCTGCGGACATCTTTCAGCACTCACCCTTTGGCGACATTCTGAATTCGCTAAAGTATCTCTCGTTATCAGGAGAGCCCTGGCCGGATTGCGGTCAGGATGGTTGGGATGCGGACGACGAAGAAATTCAAAGCCCACCCACCACCCACTTTGTAGCCACTGTCGACGATTTAACCGACATGCTAGACTACGACTCCGAAGACATCGACGGTATGGATGACGATGCCGAAGACGATCAAGAACCAGCGCCTACGGGGCACTGGAAGACCACCTCGTCATACGACATATACATGGTGGACATCCCAAAGGATGGGGACGGCGAAGAAGCAGCGGAGGCAGATTCCTCTAAGAAACAGCCCAAGCGCCGACGACAGCGGCGCCGCTCTAAATCCCGCCATAGCAAGAATGGAGATTCCGGCACCGGAGATAATAATACCCCAGAGAGTGCCGAAGACAACCCCCTCCAGCCAGATTCAGCACAGGAGGACGGAGAAGCCAGCCCTCAAGAGAGAGCGGCAGACGAGGAGATAGAGGATGACAACTACATGCCTCTCTCCGGAGACGAGGCAAGCCTTAACGACGATGAATTCGTCGTGCCCGAGGATCCGGTTGAACAAGAGCGATTTAAACGCAGGCTAATGGCCACGGAGAACAGCCTAAAGAAAAAGCAGCAACAGCTTCAAGCTGATCAAGACCTGCTGGCCGACAGATGGACCGAGGTCCTCGCGACCGAAGAGTATGAACTCGAACGCCCCTCCAAAAGCTACCCAAAACGCAAGTTGCTCCCCCGATTAGAGGAGGAGGCATATAAACCTTCATCACCAGCGCACAATACGGCAGACCGACCACCTCGTGGTCGCGACAGAGAGGCATCTAGGCCCTCCGCCAGAACCGTACCCCGGCACCGCTCGAAAAGCGCAAAGCCACGGGGGAATGCACCGGACTTGCGGGATATATTGGAGGACAAGGCAAAACAATCACGATCTATCTACGAATCACGTGGGCGCCCCACGATCCATGATGACTACCGTCGCGCCGGATACAGCAACTCCGGCCGGGCCGAACACAGCAGACAAAGCTCTCTTGAGTTACGTCGTGATATTGCCCAGTATAGAGGCGCCGCACACCCACTATGCTTCACAGATGAAGTAATGGATCATCAAATCCCCGAAGGGTTTAAACACGTGAACATTGAGTCCTACGATGGCGCAACAGACCCCGCGGTTTGGATCGAAGATTATCTTCTTCACATCCATATGGCCCGCGGTGACGATCTCCACGCCATCAAGTATCTCCCACTCAAGCTTAAAGGACCAGCTCGACATTGGCTTAACAGCTTGCCCGCAGAGTCAATTGGGTGTTGGGAGGACCTGGAAGCCGCATTCCTTGACAACTTCCAGGGCACATATGTGCGACCACCAGACGCCGATGACCTAAGCCACATAATTCAGCAGCCAGACGAATCGGCCAGACAGTTCTGAACACGGTTCTTAACAAAGAAAAACCAAATCATTGATTGTCCGGATGCAGAGGCCCTCGCAGCCTTCAAACATAACATCCGCGACGAGTTGCTGGCCCGGCACCTAGGACAGGAAAAGCCGAAATCCATGGCAGCCCTCACATCACTCATGACTCGCTTCTGTGCGGGAGAGGACAGCTGGCTAGCTCGCAGTAACAACCTCAGCAAAAATTCTGGCAGTCTGGACAACAAGGACCGCAATGGCAGGTCGTGTCGCAACAAAAACAAACGCCGCATTAACGGTGATAACACTGAGGAACGTCAGTCAACGCCAGATTCAGAGGCTCTAAACCCGGTCAGCGGAAAAAGCCATTCAAAAGAACTACTCCGGGTCCGTCCAATTTGGACCGAATACTTGATCGCTCTTGCCAGATACATGGCACCCCCGAAAAGCCAGCTAACCACACCAACAGGGATTGTTGGGTATTCAAGCAGGTAGGCAAGTTAATCACCAAAAACAATGATAAGGGGTTGCATAGCGATGACGAGGAAGAGACCCGGCCGCCGAACAGTAGAGGACAGAAGGGTTTCCCCCCACAAGTGCGGACGGTAAACATGATATACGCAGCCCACATACCAAAGAGGGAGCGGAAGCGTGCACTTAGGGACGTATATGCGATGGAGCCAGTCGCCCCGAAGTTCAATCCATGGTCCTCTTGCCCGATCACTTTCGATCGAAGGGACCACCCCACCAGTATCCGCCATGCCGGATTCGCCGCATTGGTTTTAGACCCAATCGTTGATGGATTTCACCTCACTAGAGTCCTGATGGACGGCGGCAGCAGCCTGAACCTGCTTTATCAGGCTACAGTGCGCAAGATGGGCATAGACCCCTCAAGGATTAAACCTACAAAGACGACCTTCAAAGGCGTCATACCAGGTGTTGAGGCCAATTGTACAGGCTCAGTCACACTGGAAGTGGTCTTCGGATCCCCGGATAATTTCTGAAGCGAGGAGTTAATCTTCGACATAGTCCCGTTCCGCAGTGGCTATCACGCTCTGCTCGGACGAACCGCGTTTGCAAAGTTCAACGCGGTGCCGCATTATGCATACCTTAAGCTCAAGATGCCAGGCCCTCGTGGAGTCATCACGGTCAACGAAAACACTGAATGCTCCCTTCGAACGGAGGAACACACAGCGGCTCTCGCGGCAGAAGTACAGAGCAACCTCTTAAGGCAACTTTCGAGTCCGGCCGCTAAACAACCGGACATGGCCAAACGCGCCCGGAGTAACATACATCAAGACCACCTGGCACGTTCCGAGCACGCGTAGCAATGCGGCCCCAACCCCAGCCCTTGCATGATTGCAAGACTAGCCCTTCGCGTACATCATTACGCTCTGGAGATACTATGGGCATAGGGGGAGGGGCACGACCACGACAGGCCCAGAGTGCGGCTCAACCACACCAGGGGCTCCCAAGTGTGTCGCTCTTTTTCTTTTCCTTTTTTTATTTTTTTCCACAGGACTCCGTTCACCAGAGACCCTGTCCGGCGGTGAATCTGCCGAACTCACGATGCAACAGCTAGGGAAGGACAAAGGCTACGACGAATACTCAGGTGGTCTCCATTATGAGCATTAAATCTGTTTAATACACCATTCCGTAGCCTACCCCTAGAGGGAGACATTTCTAATAGTCCAACCCTTGCTTACCGCACTATTTGTATCGTTCTGCACTCATGGCAGAATTCCTTGAATAAACAATGCATCACTTTTCGCTTATAATTGCATTCCTTTTTTTACATATATGTTCATTTATGACATCTTGCACCCGTACACTTTGGTACGGCCGAATACACCAGGGGCTTATGTTCCCCGCATTATGGTGTGATAAGTTCGAACACTTCCACAAGTGCGGCACCCCGAACTTATAGCACTATATGCATCGGCTCCGAATCATGTCTTGGGTCAATAGTTGGGTTTGCCCGGCTCCCATGTTTTCGTACCTTACGTTCCATTCTATCGGCTAAGGTAGCACTGGGAGAACCACTGCGATTGCGCCCCGGTTGAGCTGGGCGAGCGCCTCAGTGGAGAAAGCTAAAACTGACCGTCATGATAAGGCGAGAGCTGGTCGCTGTTCGAGAGGTCTTTTCGAGTCCCTAAAGACTTATGCCGCTTAGAGCGAGGAACCGGCTTCGTCCGGCCCAGGCGTGGATAGCGCCCCGAACTTGGTCTTCCGAACACTAGGGGCTTCGCCGAAATTTAAAATGATAGAATTCTATGGCTAAGTGAGACTGTTCAAGCATTATAAGTCCGGTTGCCTTGTTCGTTGTGTTGAGCGCCTCCCTAGATGGACCCAAAAATTGGAACAAGAGCGCTCAAGTTTATCCCGAACACCCCAGCACTCGTGGTATGGGGGCTGAAGCCGACGACTTGCCATCTCTCAGATTTGATAAACGGCCGCACAGAAGGTAATATTTTAAATTAATAAGCGTTGCTTAGCGCATATGAACAAAGTTTTCAGCGCACAAGATAACACATTGCGAGTCTATTCAAATATTACATCTTTGGGGCACTCATCCGCAATCTTCCGGGCACCCTTCAAGACACTCTTATAATACATTTCGGGCGTATGATACTCCTTGCCCGTCGGCGGCGCGTCTGTCAGAAGCCTCTCAGCATCCAGCCTGCCCCAGTGCACCTTTGCGCGGGCAAGGGCCCGACGGGCACCTTCAATGCAGGCGGAGCGCTTGATGACTTCCACCCAAGGGCACACATCCACTAGCCGCCGCACGAGGCCGAAGTAGCTCCTAGGCATGGCCTCTTCGGGCCACAGCTGGACTATGAGGCCCTTCATGGCCTGCTCGGCTACCTTGTGGAGCTCGACCAGCTGCTTCAGCTGGTCGCTAAGGGGCACCGGATGTCCGGCCTCAGCATACTGAGACCGAAAGACCTTCTCCGTTGAGCTCCCCTCCTCGGCCCAGTAGAATGCGGCGGCATCGGACACCTGCGAGGCAGATCTGCAAACGCTCCTGGAGAGCTCCGAATTCGGGTAAGTAACAGGTAATTCACATTCACATGCTTGCTTTGCATGAAAAATGCCTTACCCGCCGCTATTTTCTTCACCGCCTCAATCTCCTGGAGGGCCTTATGGGCCTCGGCCTTAGCGGCTTTGGCACTCTCAAGAGCCGAGGGAAGCTCGGACTCTCGAGTCTTCAAGTCGCGCTCCAAACTCTCATGCTTTTCCATGAGAGCCTGGAGCTCTTGCCGCACCTCCGCCACCCGCGCCTCATGCTTCTCTCGCTCCGCTCGTTCCGCGGCCGCATTACGTTCGGCCGCGGACACAGCCTCTTTCAGGGTCGCCACCTCATTCGTGGCCCCTGCAGTGCCCATGTTATCCTTGTTATTTCTATTGCAACCAAAATCCTTTTCTGTAAGGTACAAATTTAATACGGTGTTACTCACCTTCTTTGTCCTCGAGCTGCTTCTTGGCCAGGCCGAGCTCGTTCTCGGACCGCTCGAGGTCCTGCTTCAAAGCACCGACCTCCGCAGTCAATGCGGCAGAGGTCAGCAGCACATCCTGCAATCCCATATTGATATAATTTTTAGAACTCCTGCATATATCTTTTTAGATCATCAGTCCGGCTTTTCTTTCCGAACACCGAACCGAGCATCAGGGGCTACTGTCTATGTGGTATTACATTACATATTTTAAAATCTTCTTACCTCAAAGCCTGCTAGAAGGCTGCTGCAGGCTTCGGTCAGCCCGCTCTTGGCGAGCTGAACCTTCTGAATCACCGCACTCATGATAGTGCGGTGTTCTTCCTCGATGGAAGCGCCGTTGAGCGCCTCCAACAAGTTGTCCGGCGCCTCCGGTTGGACGGAGGCTGCCGGTGTCACGGTCTTGCCCTTCTTATGAAGGGGCCGCCTACCGGACTCCGGAACCACTACGGGTTCCGGTGCGGAGTCCGGCACGAAGTCCGGGAGGTTGCCCTGCGGCACCTCCGGAGCCTCCCCCTCCTGGCGGGTCCCCTCCTGGGATCCCACCTCAGCGTCCTCAGCATAACAAGGGGTGGAGGCGGTCGGAATGGAATCCAGATCTGACGGAGCCAAGGACCCGCTCGAAGAAGCGGGAAAATCGTCCTCGGCCAGACTACAGGTTGTATGCGGCATTAGAAGGACACTGTGTGGCGAAAAAGAGAAATTATAAATCATTCAGGAATCCGGATACTTACGATCTTGCCGGGGCTTGGCCCTTGAGGGCCACCCCTCGTCGCCGTTGTCGGCATTGGCGGAGCTGTCCGGAGGAAGGGTCCTTCCCCTCTTGGACCCTTCGGCCTCCCCCGTTGGGGAAGCCTTCCTCTTCCGCTCTCCCCCCTCCTGGGGAGAGTCCTCTTTCTCCTCCTCGTCTTCGGGGGAGGAGTCTGCCTTGGAGCCATCGGACGATGAGTCCGATACCACCTGGCGCCGAGAACTCCTTCGGGTTCCCGTGGCCTTCTTCTTGGCCTTCTTCTCCGGCACCACGTAAAGGGTCGGAACCAGCAGTCCCGTCAAACGGGTGTCCGCTGGGTCTTCGGGAAGGGGAGCCGGACAGTCGACCTATCCGGACGTCCTCTGCCAGTCCTGCTAAAGGCATTGGGAGTTTAAGATCCCACATAGAGTCAAACTATGAAAGAAATAAGTGTCTCGTAAAGTATAACAAAGCTTACCTCGCCGGCCGGGCGCTTGGTGCTGAATCCGCGATCTTCAGTTGTGGATGCGGAGGCTTCTCCGCCCTTGAACAGCACCCTCCAGGCAGCTTCGTACGTCGTGTCGAAGAGCCCGCTCAGGGTCCGGTGCTGTGCCGGATCGAACTCCCACAAATTGAAGGCCCGTTGCTGGCAGGGGAGAATCCGGCGGACGAGCATGACCTGGATCACATTGACAAGCTTAAGCTTCTTGTTCACTAGGGTCTGGAGACAGGACTGGAGTCCTGTCAGCTCCTCCGAACTACCCCATAGCAAGCCCTTCTCTTTCCAGGAGGTGAGCTACATGGGGATACCAGATCTGGACTCGGGGGCCGCCGCCCATTTAGGGTCACGCGGCTCGGTGATGTAGAACCACCCCGATTGCCACCCTTTGACGGACTCCACGAAGGCACCCTCGAGCCAGATGACGTTGGGCATTTTGCCCACCATGGCGCCTCCGCACTCCGCTTGGACGCCCTTCACCACCTTCGGCTTGACATTGAAGGTTTTTAGCCACAAGCCGAAGTGGAGCTGGATGCAGAGGAAGGCCTCGCACACGACGATAAACGCCGAGATGTTGAGGATGAAGTTTGGTGCCAGATCGTGGAAGTCCAGGCCATAGTAGTACATGAGCCCCGGACGAAGGGATGAAGTGGGAAGCCCAGTCCGCGGAGGAAGTGGGGAAGGAATACGACCCTCTCATGAGGCCTGGGGGTGGGGATGAGCTGCCCCTCGTCGGGCAGCCGGTGAGCGATGTCGCTGGAGAGGTATCCGGCGCCGCGGAGCTTCTCGATGTGCCCCTCCGTAACGGAGGAGGCCATCCACTTGCCTCCCGCTCCGGACATGGCTGGAGAAGGTTGAGACGAGATGTGTGGACTTGGGCACTGGAGCTCGAGTGCGCGGGGATGGATAAGCAAAGGAGGAAGAAGGTGTAGGTAAAAAAGGTGGATCCTTATCCCCTTATATATGGGCGGACAAAAACTATGCGTCCCCACCGGCCTGGTAAAACTCGCTTATCTCCCAAGCGCCACCATCAATGGTGTGGTTGGGTTACCCACGTCCGTATTGATGCGAATCCCAGAATAAGGGGAACATGATCTCTGCTTCGACAAGACGTGCCAAGGAAACCGCTTCGCTAAACGCGCTGAGGTGGTATAATAAAAAAACGATTCAAGTAAAGGCTTGGTGGTGGTGTGACGTCATGCCACAAAATACGTCGGCAGATTGAACTTGTGTACATACTATTCCCTCTACGGTGGAATGTGGAATTTATTTTGCAGAGCCGGACACTATCCTGGTGTTCACAATCTTCTATGAGTTATTCGGAGGAGGAACCCGCCTTGCAATGCCGAACAATATGCGCGCCGGACTCATCGTCATTGAAGCCTGGTTCAGGGGCTACTGAGGGAGTCCTGGACTAGGGGGTGTCTGGATAGTCGGACTATCATCATCGGCCGGACTCCAAGACTATGAAGATACAAGATTGAAGACTTCGTCCCGTGTCCGGATGGGACTTTCCTTGGCGTGGAAGGCAAGCTTGGCGATACGGATATGTAGATCTCCTACCATTGTAACCGACTCTGTGTAACCCTAGCCCTCTCCAGTGTCTATATAAACCGGAGGGTTTTAGTCCGTAGCACGAACAACCATTACAACAATCATACCATAGGCTAGCTTCTAGGGTTTAGCCTCCTTGATCTCATGGTAGATCCACTCTTGTACTACCCATATCATCAATATCAATCAAGCAGGAGTAGGGTTTTACCTCCATCGAGAGGGCCCGAACCTGGGTAAAAACATCGTGTCCCTTGTCTCCTGTTACCATCCGCCTAGACGCACAGTTCAGGACCCCCTACCCGAGATCCGCCGGTTTTGACACCGACACCCCCACTTCACCCTTGTCGTTTTATCCGCCCTCTTTTCCCTTCGCCTTTTTCTTGCTTGTTCCTTGAGTTATTTGATGTCATTATCTCTGAAACTGGGGAAGTTATCGCTGATAATAACATGGGAAACTTTGATGCTTTTGATGAACATCCTGAGGAACCTACTATCTTGCACTAAAAGGTTTCGAGTTGGTAGTGGTAATATTATTGGGAAAGGAGTTATTCAAGATTTCTTTACTTGTGCCGGTGCTTTGCCCATCATGGGTGGCTCTACTCTTCATAGAACTAGTAGCCTTGCGGATGCAATATCTTTGCTCGTAGTTGAACTTGAAAGACAATTTCTTCATATGCATCCTTGCATACAAAGAATTTTCCTAGAATTCTCTAATATTGAACACTCTTCTGTTAAGCATGCCGCTACTATCTTTTTGGTTCATGAGTTCAGATTTATAATGAAAGAGGCTAAAGAAATTTTTGTGCATTATAATGAAAGAGGCCATAGAAGCTATCCTTTTTAACCAAGAAGACATAATGCGTTTACAATCTTTAGATCATGTTGCTTATAATGAAAATCTTACAGAAAAGGTTCCTGCCGATGTTCTAGTTGATAGAATTTCTGAACTTAATGATGATTTTGCTATTCAGAATAATGGGTTAGGTTTTTCTCCCGAGCAAAGGCTTGTGACCTTTTGTCAAAAGAACGCTTGTAATGATGAATTGGTTGTGCAATATAAGGGGCCAAAGGAGGAACCCATACCTCCCGAGCTTGATCTTGGGGACTTTTGTCCCATTAAATTTAGCCCTTTTGATTATTTTTGTTTGCCACAAAGAAAACTTGCTGCTGAACGTAGAGAGTATGAGAGAAGTTTTCATGACTTGCCTTACCATTACTATGGCAATACCTAGATCTATCCTTGTTTTTATGCCTAGCTAGGGGCGTTAAATGATAGCGCTTGTTGGGAGGCAACCCAATTTTGTTTTATTTTCTTGCTTTTTACTCCTGTTTAGTAATAAATCTTTGATCTAGCCTCTTGTTAGATGTGTTTTTATGTTTTATTTAGTGTTTGTGCCAAGTAGAACCTATAGGATCTTCTTGGATGATAGTTATTTGATCTTGCTGAAAATTCCAGAGACTTTCTGTTCACGAAAACAATTGTTGAAAATCACCATAATGTTATAAAATATTGATTCCAATTTCAGTAGATCAATAAAGAAATTATCTAGGTCGTCCTATTTTGGTAGATTTGTCTGAGTTACAGAAGTTTGCATTAGATACAGATTACTACAGACTGTTCTGTTTTTGACAGATTCTGTTTTTTCATGTGTTGTTTGCTTATTTTGATGAATCTATGGCTGGTAAAAGAGTTTATAGACCATACAGAAGTTGGAATACAACGGTTTTAACACCAATATAAATAAATAATGATTTCATTACAATACCTTGAAGTGGTGTTTTGTTTTCTTTCGCTAACGGAGCTCACGAGATTTTCTGTTAAGTTTTGTGTTGTGAAGTTTTCATGTTTTGGGTAAAGATTTGATGGATTATGGAACAAGGATTGGAAAGAGCCTAAGCTTGGGGATTCCCAAGGCACCCCAAGGTAAAATTCAAGGACAACAAAAAGCCTAAGCTTGGGGATGCAACGGAACACATCCCCTCTTTCGTCTTCGTCTATCGGTAACTTTACTTGGGGCTATATTTTTATTCACCACATGATATGTGTTTTGCTTGGAGCATCTTGTATGATTTGAGTCTTTGCTTTTTAGTTTACCACAATCATCCTTGCTGTACACACCTTTTTAGAGAGACACACATGATACGGAATTTATTAGAATACTCTATGTGCTTCAATTATATCTTTTGAGCTATGTAATTTTTGCTCTAGTGCTTCACTTATATCTTTGAGAGCACGGTGGTGGTTTTATTTTATAGAAATTTTTGTTCTTTCATGCTTCACTTATATTATTTTGAGAGTCCTACAAAACAGCATGGTAATTTGCTTAAATTGTGAAATTAGTCCTAATATGATAGGCATCCAAGATTAGTAAAAACTTTTTTATAAGTGCGTTGAATACTAAGAGAAGTTTGATGCTTGATGATTGTCTTGAGATATGGAGGTAGTGATATTAAAGTTGTGCTAGTTGAGTAGTTGTGAATTTGAGAAATACTTGTGTTGAAGTTTGCAAGTCCCGTAGCATGCACGTATGGTAAACGTTGTGTAACAAATTTGAAACATGAGGTGTTCTTTGATTGTCCTCCTTATGAGTGGCGGTCGGGGACGAGCGATGGTCTTTTCCTACCAATCTATCCCCCTAGGAGCATGCGCGTAGTGCTTGGTTTTTGATGACTTGTAGATTTTTGCAATAAGTATGTGAGTCTTTATGACTAATGTAGAGTCCATGGATTATACGCACTCTCACCCTTCCATCATTGCTAGCCTCTTCGGTACCGTGCATTGTCCTTTCTCACCTTGAGAGTTGGTGCAAACTTCGCCGGTGCATCCAAATCCCGTGATATGATACGCTCTGTCACACATAAACCTCCTTATATCTTCCTCAAAACAGCCACCATACTTACCTAATATGGCATTTCCATAGCCATTCCGAGATATATTGCCATGCAACTTTCCACCATTCCGTTTATCATGACACGCTTCATCATTGTCATATTGCCTTGCATGATCATGTAGTTGACATCGTATTTGTGGCAAAGCCACCATGCATATTATTTCATACATGTCACTCTTGATTCATTGCCCATTCCGGTACACCGCCGGAGGCATTCATATAGAGTCATACTTTGTTCTAGTATCGAGTTGTAATCATTGAGTTGTAAATAAATAGAAGTGTGATGATCATCATTCATAGAGCATTATCCCAAAAAAAGGCCAAATAAAAAAGGAAAGGCCCAAAAAAAGGAAAAAAAGAAAATAAAATAAAAGGGGGCAATGCTACTATCCTTTTTCCACACTTATGCTTCAAAGTAGCACTATGATCTTTATGATAGAGAGTCTTTTGTTTTGTCGCTTTCATATACTAGTGGGAATTTTTCATTATAGAACTTGGCTTGTATATTCAGGCTTCCTCAAATGCCCTAGGTCTTCGTGATCAAGCAAGTTGGATGCACACCCACTTAGTTTCTTTTGTTGAGCTTTCATACATTTATAGCTCTAGTGCATCCATTGCATGGCAATCCCTACTCCTTGCATTGACATCAATTGATGGGCATCTCCCTAGCCCGTTGATTAGCCGCGTCAACGTGAGACTTTCTCCTTTTTTGTCTTCTCCACATAACCCCCATCATCATATTCTACTCCACCCATAGTGCTATATCCATGGCTCACACTCATATATTGCGTAAAAGTTGAAAAAGTTTGAGATTACTAAAGTATGAAACAATTGCTTGGCTTGTCATCGGGGTTGTGCATGATGAGAGCATTCTTGTGTGACGAAAATGGAGCATGACCAAACTATATGATTTTGTAGGGATGAACTTTCTTTGGCCATGTTATTTTGAGAAGACATAATTGCTTAGTTAGTATGCTTGAAGTATTATTACTTTTATGTCAATATTAAACTTTTATCTTGAATCTTTCGGATCTGAATATTCATGCCACAATTGAGAGAATTACATTGAAAATTATGCTAAGTAGCATTCCACATCAAAAATTCTGTTCTTATCATTTACCTACTCGAGGACGAGCAGGAATTAAGCTTGGGGATGCTTGATACGTCTCCAACGTATCTATAATTTTTTATTGTTCCATGCTATTATATTATCTGTTTTGGATGATCAATGGGCTTTATTATACAGTTTTATATTATTTTTGGGACTAACCTATTAACCGGACGCCCAGCCCAAATTGCTGTTTTTTTGCCTATTTCAGTGTTTTGAAGGAAAAGAATATCAAACGGAGTCCAATCGGAATGAAACCGTCGGGAATGTGATTTTCGGAACAAACGTGATCCAGAGGACTTGGAGTGGACGTCAAGTAATCAACGAGGAGGACACGAGGCAGGGGGCGCGCCTACCCCTCCTGGGCGCGCCCTCCACCCTCGTGGGCCCCTCGTAGCTCACCGACCTACTTCTTCCTCCTATCTATCCCTAATAATAAAGCACGGATTGACTCCGTGGGTTCACCGTCACAATGCGCTTTCTTCCTATGTCATAATACGTTTCTTCCTGTCCGTCTTTTCTTGATTTCGATATTTTTCTTAATATCCGAGGTGGTACTATCTATTTCTTCAACGGTGCATTTCTTTACCTAAATGGCCATCGCTTTTGTCCCTAAAACTTCACTAAAAATTACCCACCATGCCATCCATGAGTTAAAAAATGATTCGTTAAAAAAACAATAAAAAAAAGCGAACGCACGCATCTTTCTATTTCCTCTATTCCTCAATCGGAAGTACCCATAGACCCCGATTCCTCCTCCTGGCTCCTGCTCTACCCATCGCCGCCACCCACTCCATCTCCGGCCGCCGGAGCTCATCCTCTCTCCCAGACGGCCGAACTGCTGCTCTCCTTATCTTTCCTACCCATCTCCCCTAACATGCCCCCAACTCTCTCTTGCTCTGTCGCCCTAGCTCGCACCGCCACCGCACGCCCCGCCGATCCAATAATCAGAAACCATGCCCAGGAGCTCATCCTGTGCCGCTTCTGAACCACCTGGTTGCCGTTGCACCAATTCCCCCATCCCTCTGCCATGCCTCTGCTATCATCATGACTCCCGCTGGCGAGGCTCCGCTCACGCCGCTGCTTTCCTCGACGGCCCCTCCCCGCCACTGCAGCGCGATGGATATTGTTACCAACATGTTGACAAACTCCTTGATCAATCTATGATCGTGAAGGACTCGCTTGGCCACCCAGATATATTGCAACATGGCTTTCTCTATTTTAATTGTTGTGGCTGTCTTTGTCTTCCTTCTAATAGAGGTGTCCTCACCTGAACTCCAAGGAAACCAAGTTACTTGGTGTGATGGAGACCAATACATCAAGTAGGCAAGATAAAACTATGAAACAACATGTTTCTGCTTTGTGTTTTCTGATTTGTTCACACACTGTTTAATAGTTCAAATGAATTTTTTTTACTAAAATCTTTGTAAGTTTGGACCAATGAATTGCTTTTGTTGGAAATCTTATGATCAATCTCATCTTATTAGTAACTCTGTTTCAAAGCATATGTATTGGTAGTTTATACCGAAAAAAGGGTTTCCCCCCGCTTTGTATTACAAAGCAACCAACACCGATACATAGGAATGCTCGGGCGAGAAGCACAACAAGCCCAAAGAAAAGAGAAAGAACAAAGAAGAAGAAAGAAATGCCAACAACGGCAGTTCGACAAAGCGCGGATGACCCGCCACCGCTGCGCCCTCCGAAATTGATCCACCACAGACCCAGGCTCCGACCCGCCGCGTACCAAGCAGCGCCTCCAACAAGGGATGCGACGTTGACGACGCTGCTGCCCGGACGTGTCCTAGGGTTTCCCCCGGCATGTGGAAGGAAGTGGGGGATGGATACATCCGACACGCTCCAAGAAGGGATGGTGGCAACCGCAGGTGTCACCGCATCGGAGCTGGAAGAGAACCGGCAAGGGATTTCTCCCGCACTCCAAACCCCACCGTCCAACCAGGTCGGAGCCAACCAGCCACCTCGCCGCCCACCAGCATGCGCCACCGTGGTATTGACGCCACCCATGCCGCCTCACCGAGATCACCACCACGAGGCCAAGCGGATGGAGAGAGACGCACGAGGCGACAGGAGCAGCAGCACCGGAGCCACGCGGGAGGGAACTACCTCCACCACCATCGTGCGGGAGGCCCGAGTCTCCAGCACCGTCGCGGTCGCCGTCTGGACGCAGCAGCAGGGCATACCAGGCCACCCCTGGCCCGGCCAGGCCCGATTTGGGCCCGTAAAGCCCCGCCGACCATGCTGCAGCAGGGCGGCACCAGCGCGACCAGCATCCACCCGCCCATCGCCGCTCCCTGCCTCCCGGAAGCCACACCGAAGATCCTCCCCGCCGCCGGCCCGTCCAGACCCAGATGGGGTCCAAAGGGCCTAGATCTAGGCCGAGCGGGCGCCGCCAGATCGCACCGCCGCGCCGCCCCGCCGCCAACGTCAGCGCCGCCACCCAGAAGATCTGCCGCCGCCACGCCGGAGAGCACCACCACCGCGCCGGACCACCGCCGCCTGGGAGCACCCCGCAGCGCCGCACCGCCCCGCATCAGAGCGATCCGCGAGGGGAAAGGCCAGTGGCCGCCGCCGCCAGCGCCGCCCGGGCCAGACCCGGCGCCGGACGCCAGCGACGGTGGCAAGGAGAGAGGGGAGGGGGAGAGCTCGGGGAGGAGGCGCTAGAGGCGCGACCGGTCACCCGCGGGGGCGACGCGGTCGCGAGAGGGGAGAAGGGTCTCTACTTGGTCTTCTATTGGTAGTTTTTATCTCTATGCTTTTGCCTTCTGTACATGCTGAATTGCAAACAGCTCAACATAGTATTAGTAAATCATTTTATATTGTCAGTTATGCTTCTCTTTATATATAATACTATTCGAAGGAAGGACATCTGGCTAAGTTCTAATAAAATCTTCAGGTTTGTATGATGGGATCGTCTTCAGAAAAGAAGATTTGTGTTGACTACTGACAAGGACAGCCACTATGATAGCTACTATTCGAAGCCCATGTTTCAGTATGCAGTCATGCAGGTCACAAAGGTAATGAAATTATATTTGATTACTAATAAATGCAGGCAAGTAAAATAATGACGCTGGCATCATGTCTATAGGCTAATGTAATCAGTTTCTTCGCACAATTGCTCATTGTCCAAGTGATTGGTCAGAACAAATGTACAAGGCACTGCAGGTGGAGACTCCAAAACATTGATGTTTGTTCAAATTCGCCCAAGGAAACTCTCTGCTCGCTGAACTTTGCAAGAAGAGTGAGAGGTCAATTTCTGAAATTTATTGTCTAGATAGAAGCGACATGGGAGGTTGAGGTGAAACTGGGGAGCAGCAGCAGCGCTTCCTTGATTGCATGTACGACCGACAGGAGAAGGGAAAAGTGCAGGGACCTTGGAGGTGAGATACCGTGGGCTTTGTTTCACATATTGCACTTTAATCAATGGATGATCATGAACTGTTATTCAATACTCTGCTAGACATAACTATGAGAGGACTTGGGGTGACGGGCTCTCGCGACCGCGTCGCCCCCGCGGGAGACCGGCCGCACCGTGACCCTCTTCTCCAGCCCCCCTCCCCCCTCCTTTCCTCCCTACCGCCATCATCGGCGCTCGCCACCGGGCCTGGCCCGGGCGACGCTGGCGACGGCAGCCCCCTCGCAATTCCCCTCTCGGCTCTCCTCTGGCGCGGGACGGAGCGGGCTGGGGGTGTCCCTAGGCGGCGGCGGTCCGGCGTGGCGGCGGGGTCCTGGCGCTGCGCCGGCGGATGGCTGGGCGGTGGTGTCACCATTGGCGGCGGGTTAGCACGGCGGCGCGATCTGGCGGCGCCCGCTCGGCCCAGATCTGGGCCCTTCGGGCCCCATCTGGGCCCGGGCGGGCTGGCGATGGGGTGCGGCTGCGGCGTGTCCTCCAGGAGGCGGGGGAGAGGCGAAGAACGGCAGGGTGCTGGCGGCGCCATCACCAGCTTGCTGCAGCGTGGCGGCGGGGCTTAGCGGGCCCGTTTCGGGCCTGGCCGGGCCAGGGATGGCCTGGCATGCCCTGCTGCCGCGTCCGAACGGCTACCGCGACGGTGCCGGAGGTTGTGGCCTCCCACACGATGGCGATGGAGGTGGTTCCCTCCCGTTCGGCTTCGGTGTTGCTTCTCCCTTCATGGGGCGCTTCTCTCCGGTCCTCTTGACCTCGTGTTGGTGTCCGCAGTGAGGCGGCGTGGGTGGCGGCGCAACCGCGATGATGCATGGTGGTGGGCGATGGTCTGGCTGGTCGGCTCCGGTCCATTGGGCGGTGGGGATGGAGTACGGGAGAAATCCTTGCCGGTTCTTCGGCTTCGATGCGGTGACACCTGCGGGTGCCACCATTCCTCCCTGGAGGTTGTCGGTGATATCCATCCCCCACCTCCCTCCGCGTGCCGGGGGAAACTCTAGGACATGTCCGGGCAGCAGCGTCGTCGATGTCGCATTCCTTCTTGGAGGTGCTGCTTGGTACGCGGCGGTTCGGAGCCTCGGGTTGTGGTGGTTTGTGTCTGGAGGGCGTAGCGGTGGCGGGTCATCCGCGCTTTATCAAGCTGCCGTTGTTGGCATTTGTTTCTTTTTCTTCTTTTTTTTGGGCTTGCTGTGCTGTTCGTCCCAGCGATCCTTGTATCAGTGTTGGTTGCTTTGGAATACAAAGCGGGGGGAAACCCTTTTTCGGTAGAGGACTTGGGGTACAACCATCTTAATCGGACGCTCGATTGCCTTGGCTGCCCTCTCACAACTCTCTGGAGTTAGTTAACAATGTGCTGCTGCTTTTTCTTGCCTTTGCTGCTGCTATGCTCTTTCTTGTGGTACTATCTAAGGTTTGTTTAACTGTCGCCACATTTTAGTCAATCGTGCATGCATGCTGTTAAATTGTGATCCAAATTATACCATGTTGGACTAGACGTAGTATAACTGGTGTGGGCCTTTGCGTTGACGTCGACGCGTACGAGTACAACTCGTTTACTTGTCCTCCAAGGACTCTCATGTATTGCCCTCTTATATACCCCATGTAATTGCACCTCAGGCGGTCTGTCGTCTCGTGCTTGTAATACTCCTCCTCATAGTGATTACGCCTTCGTGCATCCGTGGTTTTCTCCCGCAAGGGTTTCCACGTTAAATCCTTGTGTCTCTTTGTCTCGTTTATTTCTCGTTATTATCTAACAAGTGCTATACAGAGCCAAGTTGCAGATACGAGATTTGAGTATGAGAGAATTAGGTCTGCATGCGCCGCCGCCGCGTCGCGCAATCCGCCAAGTCCGACCGGAATTCAATCTATGGTGTTTTTTCTGTGGCTGCTTTGCGCTACCCACCGAGCCGTCAAATCGCCAAGTTGCCGAGTTGCCGCTGCTGCTTCGTACGCAGCGCCTCAAGTGCTGCTCCTGAGAAAGCGGAAGTCCCGAGGGCCGCCGCTGTTCCGCTGCAATAGCAGATTTACTAGCTAGAAGCTCGGCCACTCTTCCGTCCACGTACGGTTCAAGTCCCCAAGCAGTAGGAGCGATTTCATTAGTACTACTTCTGATCACGTGAAGACCAAAGCAAATCATTGGCAGTACTACTTCAACTAGTACTCGTCACACGTTCAGTTTTTTGTCTGCTATTCGGTTGCTACATCTACATCCGTGATCTACCAGGTGCTATCTGTTTTATTTCGGTTCTTTGCTCGCATATTAAATTCTGTCAAGAATTTTTCTACCGGGTTTGTACTACTTTGTGTACACAGATTTATCTACTCATGGCTTCCATGAAGTATGATTTTCCGCTGCTAGATAGTGACACAAGGTTTACCCTATGGCAAGTCAAGATGCGGGCGTTGTTGGCACAGGCCGACTATGATGTAGCACTGGATAGTTTTGGGAAGAATCGAATTCAAGATTGGACTGATGAGGAGAAAAGAATTGATTGTAAGGCTTTGTCACAAATTCAACTCAATTTGCATAATAATATTTTGCAGGAAGTTTTGAGCGAGAAAACTGCTGCCGCTCTATGGTTAAAGCTGGAAGGGATTTGCATGACTAAAGATCTCACCAGCAAGATGCATCTGAAGCAAAAATTATTCCTGCACGGGTTACCCGAGGGAGGTAATGTTTTGAATCATATTTCAGAATTGAAAGAGATCATATCTGATCTAGCTGCAATGGAGGTTAAGTATGAAGAGGAAGATACTTCTTTAATGTTACTTTGTTCACTGCCAAGTTCTTATACCAATTTTCGAGACACCATATTATACAGTCGTGATACTCTCATGCTTAATGAAGTTTATGAAGCTTTGAACTCCAAGGAGAAGATGAAATTAATGGTGCCTCATGATGGCTCGAGTTCATCCCAAGCCGAGGGATTATCTGTTCGTGGCAGGACAAAGGAGAAGAACTCACATAATGGAAACAGAGGCAAAAGTAAGAACGGCCACAGGGGCCGGTCGCAATCCAGAGACAAGAAGTGTTGCAGATATTGCAGGAGAGACGGGCATGACATCTCAGAGTGTTTCAAGTTGAAGAATAAGGAAAAGAGGAAAGGTAACAAACAAGGTGAAAATTTTGCTAACGTTGCTCGTGATGATAGTTCCGATGACGCTCTTGTCGTTATTGCTGGATGTGCTGAGACCAATGATGAGTGGGTACTTGACACTGCATGCACTTTTCATATGTGTCCATATAGAGATTGGTTTAATACTTTTGATTCCACTACTGCTGCTGGTTCCGTTTTGGGTTTTGATAATTCACCATGCAAGATTGAAGGCATAGGTTCTATTCGAATCAAGATGTTTGATGGCATAATCAGAACTTTGACAGATGTTCGGTATATTCCGAAGATGAAGAGAAATCTTATTTCTATGAGTGCCCTTGATGCAAAGGGATACAAGTATTCAGGTGGAGATAGTGTTTTGAAAGTCACCAAAGGTTTCCTTGTTGTGATGAAAGGTGACTTAAGTTCGACCAATGGTCTTTATTACCTTCGAGGTTCTACCGTTTTAGGTAACGCTACTCCAGTTATTTCAAAGAACTCTGATTGTGATGCTGCTAACCTTTGGCATATGCGTCTTGGACATATGAGTGAACTTGGTTTAGCAGAGTTAAATAAGAGAGGTCTTCTTGATGGATATGAACCTGGTAAATTAAAATTTTGTGAGCATTGTATCTTCGGCAAGCACAAGAGGGTGAAGTTCAATACTTCGACCCATACAACTGAAGGTATTCTTGATTATGTGCATTCTGATTTGTGGGGACCATCTCGCAAGAAGTCATTAGGTGGTGCAAGTTACATGCTGACTATTATTGATGATTATTCAAGAAAAGTTTGGCCTTATTTCTTGAAGCATAAATATGAAGCATTCTCAGCATTTAAGGAGTGGAAGATTATGATTGAAAGGCAAACTGAAAGGAAGGTAAAAATACTTCGCACTGATAATGGTATGGAATTCTGTTCTAAGCAATTTAAGAATTATTGCAAGTCTGAAGGCATTGTCAGACATTACACCGTTCCTTATACTCCTCAACAAAACAGTGTTGCTGAGCGTATGAACAGGACCATTATTTCCAGAGCCCGTTGCATGTTGTCCAATGCAGGTTTGCATAGGCGTTTTTGGGCTGAGGCCGCTTCCACTGCTTGTTATCTCATTAATCGTTCACCATCTATTACTCTTAATAAGAAAACTCCAATTGAGGTATGGTCTGGTTCACCTGCTGATTATTCACAGTTGAGAGTTTTTGGTTGCACTGCTTATGCTCATGTTGATAATGGAAAGTTGGAACCTAGGGCTGTTAAGTGCATCTTTCTTGGTGATAAGTCTGGTGTTAAAGGTTATAAATTGTGGAATCCTGAAACCCAGAAGGTTGTTATTAGCAGAAATGTTATCTTTAATGAATCTGCTATGTTACATGATGTTTCATCTGGTAATGTTCCCGTTGAGAGTGAACAACAACCTATTGTTCAGGAGCCTACTGTTCAGGTGGAGCATGTTATTGATTCAGGTGATACATCTGGTAATGAAACTGTTGATGCACATGATGAACCCGTCGTTAATGATGATCATGTCACTCCTACTCCAAATCAGCATATTGTTCCACCCAGTTGGAATCTCGCACGTGACAGAGTTAGACAGGGTACTAATAAACCTGACAGGTTAATTGAAGAGTGCAATATTGTTTCTTTTGCTTTATCTGTTGCAGAAGAAATTGAAGGTAATGCTGAGCCTTCTTCATATTCCGAGGCTATTATTTCTGGTGATAGTAATAAGTGGATGACCGCTATGCATGATGAGATGGAATCACTTGAAAAGAATGGCACTTGGGATTTAGTAAAATTGCCTAGAGAGAAGAAACCTATTCGTTGCAAGTGGGTTTTCAAGAGGAAAGAAGGTGTTTCTCCTAATGATGAGACAAGATATAAAGCAAGGTTAGTTGCTAAAGGTTACAGTCAGATTCCAGGTATTGACTATAACGAAGTCTTTTCTCCTGTTGTGAAGCATAGCTCTATTCACACTTTACTCAGTATTGTTGCCATGCATGATCTTGAGCTTGAACAATTGGATGTTAAAACTGCATTTTTACATGGAGAATTAGAAGTGGATATTTATATGGAACAACCTGAAGGTTTTGTCATTCCTGGAAAAGAAAAGCTTGTCTATAAGTTAAAGAAATCTCTTTATGGATTGAAGCAATCCCCTAGACAGTGGTACAAGAGATTTGACACCTTTATGCTCTCTCAAGGTTTCAAAAGGTCTAATTATGATAGTTGTGTTTATTTGAAAACTGTCAATGGTTCAACTATTTATTTGCTCCTTTATGTTTATGATATGCTTATTGATGCAAAGAGTATGTCAGAGATTAATGAACTAAAGAAGCAATTGAGTAATGAATTTGAGATGAAGAATTTGGGTGCAGCAAAGAAAATACTTGGCATGGAAATATCCAGAGATAGACCGTCTGGAAAAGTATATCTAAGTCAGAAGGGATATATTGATAAAGTTCTTCGTTGTTTTAATATGCATAATGCCAAGCCGGTGAGTACACCGTTAGCTGCACACTTCAAATTATCATCAGCTTTATGTCCTAAGTCAATTGCAGATATTGAGTACATGTCTAGAGTTCCCTATTCAAGTGCAGTTGGTTCACTTATGTATGCCATGGTTTGTTCTCGTCCTGACTTATCATATGCATTGAGTGTTGTCAGTAGATACATGGCTAATCCTGGAAAAGAGCATTGGAAAGCAGTTCAGTGGATTTTCAGATACCTGCGTGGTACTTCTAATGCTTACTTAAAGTTTGGGAAAAGTGGAGATGGACTTGTTGGTTTTGTTGATTCTGATTTTGCTGGTGATTTGGATAAAAGAAGATCACTCACAGGTTATGTTTTCACCATTGGTGGTTGTGCTGTGAGTTGGAGAGCAACTTTGCAGTCTATTGTGGCTTGTTCCACTACTGATGCCGAGTATATGGCTATTTCTGAGGCATGCAAAGAAGCTATCTGGTTGAAAGGTTTGTATACTGAGCTTTGTGGAGATTTATCTTGCCCTACCGTATTTAGTGACAGTCAAAGTGCCATATATCTTACAAAGAATCCAATGTATCATGAGAGGACAAAGCACATTGATGTCAGATATCACTATATTCGAGATGTTGTTGCTGAAGGTGATTTGAAGGTATGCAAGATAAGTACTCATGATAATCCTGCTGATATGATGACAAAGCCAGTTCCGACCAATAAGTTTGAGCTTTGCTCAGGCTTAGTTGGTATTTCTCACTAGTCCTATGGACTTTGACGCACAAGGTGTTTATGCTGATTTGGATGGAGTTATCTACTTTCTTCGACTACTTGAGGGAATTTGGATCAAGGTGGAGATTGTTAAATTGTGATCCAAATTATACCATGTTGGACTAGACATAGTACAACCGGTGTGGGCCTTTGCGTTGACGTCGATGCGTACGAGTACAACTCGTTTACTTGTCCTCCAAGGACTCTCATGTATTGCCCTCTTATATACCCCATGTAGTCGCACCTCAGGCGGTCTGTCGTCTCGTGCTTGTAATACTCCTCCTCATAGTGATTACGCCTTCGTGCGTCTGTGGTTTTCTCCCGCAAGGGTTTCCACGTTAAATCCTTGTGTCTCTTTGTCTCGTTTATTTCTCGTTATTATCTAACAAGTATGGTACTAGGATTTTTTTCTGGATAACTAATTGTAGTACCATTGTAGGTTTATTTTACAAGGAAGAAAGGAGAGCAATGTTGTCTAAGTTGTTGTCAGTGACGAGTTGAGAGTTTTTATCCCAGCAATATTTGTACCAAGTTTTGCAAACTTACTTCCATCAAGTCATGCTGGACATGAACTCCACATGAATCACCCACCTTTGCAACATAAAAAAGCATCAAGCGCCTCTACGGAAGCCACGTCTGAATTGCAAATTCCGGTGCGAAATTATCTCACTAGAAGGATCCAATCTTGCCATTCTACCAACTTCGCTGGGACGCCGACCACCCACGCTTCACCTGAGGTACGCTGTTGTACATTCTGCACCACCGGGATCACATGCCAAGATAAAAGCGACATGTCTGTTATGTTTCATAATCTTTTTGAAATTAAAATTTGAAAAGAGCATGAGTTTTGATAGGATTTGGTATATCCTTCAGTTGCTTATTGTAACCTATGCCTTCTGGTAGATTGATGTAGATAGAATCATACTACTAATTTCCTGTAATTTCGTCATCTCAAAGTTGTTTATCCATTTGGTTGGCTGTAATCTGTTATACGCCTGACACATGATTGAGAATTAACTTCCCTGAAGATCTGGTTAACCTCAAACCTCTTTTCCAAATTTTAATGAGCTATTGTTTCTGGAAAATTTCATCAACGCTCCAGAAAAATGTATGGTGTACCTTTACTTTGGACCATTAGTATGCAAACTCCAGAATTGGAGTATTAGTCTTCAAAACTCCAGAAAATTTTTGTGGTCCTCATACATACATCATGAAGTTGGTAACTATTGTGGCATTTACATTCAGATTCAACAGGAATAGAAACTGAACCTATTAAATAGTTATGTTAAGCTATATGGGTTATAACTCTTTATGCTTTCATTTCCGAATTATTGTTTGAACAATCTGATGAGATGTTTAATGTCTATTTTTTATTGTGTTGCAGAAAATGAACCACAACAATGAATGAACCACTATTGAGGATTTTGATAACCGGCCTTTAAAAAATACATTCTGAATCATGTGTTTCCAATTCAGATAAACTGATAGATGGTGATGAAGATCCATCACCAACTATCTCAACATCATCTCCGGTTTCTGAAGTTCTGAAATGATTGGTCAGAACCAGATAGACACATAAACCTCTGTCGCCAACCATCTCGACATTATCTCTGTTTTGTGAATTGATGAATAAAGGAAAAGTTTCATTAGATCCTAATCTGCACCTTGCTTAAATCCTACTCCCTCAGCCCTAAAATAAGTGCCATTGAGTTGGTACTTTTCTGAAATAATCTTCTCGAGATTTCATGCTAACATGTGGCTTCGTCAGTAGATTATGTCAGGAAATCAAAGTCAGTTTCCTCATTGTGGAATTACTTCTTATTTGCAATTGATTGGTGTTGAACCGGATTATACATGCTCCTCTATGTGCTCTACTTATGGAAAATTGTCCATGGAAATACATAGATTGGAATTGAGATTTGGAGCAATTTGGTTGGTTTTGCTTTGTACTGATGTTGCCATTATTTGTGTGGTGATGTCATTATTGTACAGAGGAAAGGTACAGTGAGAGAGATGGATAGAAATTGCTAGCTATTTTTTTGCAATTATTTGTTCTCGAAGCTTATTATTTATTTGTTGTTGTTGCAGTTGTATGTTGTGATGGAAAGTTAACAATACTTTTTATTATTTCAAAGCAATGTCAGATTTAATAATTTGAACTAGACTGAACTACAACATGTTCATGTAGACTCTGAACATGATTAGCATGATCGTGCAATTTTTGGTGACTAAAACAGGTTGCTGAGGTATTTTTACTCCCGTTGCAACGCACGGGCATTTAGTATATACCTACGTACCCCAAAAATATCAGAACAGGAGCCAAAACCCTATTTCCTCCACTGCAACCTTCTGTACCCGTGAGATTCCATCTTGGGGCCTTTTTCGGCGCTCCGTCGGAGGGGGCATCGATCACGGAGGGCTTCTACATCAACACCATAGCCTCTCCGATGATGTGCGAGTAGTTTACCTCAAACCTCCGGGTCCATAGTTATTAGCTAGATGGCTTCTTCTCTCCCTTTGGATCTCAATACAAAGTTCTGCTTGATTCTCTTGGAGATCTATTCGATGTAATCTTATTTTGCGGTGTGTTTGTCGAGATCCGATGAATTGTGGGTTTATGATCAAGATTATCTATGAACAATATTTGAATCTCCTCTGAATTCTTTTATGTATGATTGGTTATTTTTGCAAGTCTCTTTGAATTATCAGTTTGGTTTGGCCTACTAGATTGATCTTTCTTGCAATGGGAGAAGTGCTTAGCTTTGGGTTCAATCTTGCGGTGCTCGATCCCAGTGATAGTAGGGGAAACGACACGTATTGTATTGTTGCCATCGAGGATAAAAAGATGGGGTTTATATCATATTGCATGAGTTTATCCTTCTACATCATGTCATCTTGCTTAAAGTGTTACTCCGTTCTTATGAAATTAATACTCTAGATGCATGCTGGATAGCAGTCGATGTGTGAAGTAATAGTAGTAGATGCAGGCAGGCGTCGGTCTACTTGTCATGGACGTGATGCCTATATACATGATCATACCTAGATATTCTCATAACTATGCTCAATTCTATCAATTGCTCGACAGTAATTTGTTCACCCACCGTAATACTTATGCTATCTTGAGAGAAGCTACTAGTGAAATCTATGGCCCCCGGGTCTATTCTCTATCATATTAATCTACCGTTATTTCTATTACATTTTAGTTTGCTTTCTTTACTTTTAGTATTTATCATAAAAATACCAAAAATATTATCTTATCATCTCTATCAGATCTCACTTTTGCTAGTGGTCGTGAAGGGATTGACAACCCCTTTATCGCGTTGGTTGCAAGGTTCTTATTTGTTTGTGTAGGTGCGTAGGACTTGAGCGTGGTCTCCTACTGGATTGATACCTTGGTTCTCAAAACTGAGGGAAATACTTACGCTACTTTACTGCATCACCCTTTCCTCTTTAAGGGAAAACCAACACAGTGCTTAGGAGGTAGCAATGGCGCATAAAATTTGAGGCCAAAAAGATCCATGTCAAAAGCTGCGAGTTGCCTGATGAAGAAGTCATGGGTATTGAACCTGATGCCATTGACAACATAGTATACCAGTGTCTTCATGGCTCCTTCAACCTGCATCGAAGATGAATGACCTTTGATTGGCCATAGAGTATTCCTTAGAATGTGATAAACTATTTGAGGCAAATACTCAAGGTCTTGCACAAAGAAGGCTGTGAGGTATTAATCTTCAGCGGGTAATGACTTCATCATAGTTAGCATCTCAGTCATATTCGGCCCCCGCTTCTGGAAGATGCTCTCAGTTTCCCTTTTATAGGGAGCGTACCCCGGATTATAGTTATCTCTAGGAGTGGGGAGATTTGTTAGCTCAAGAAGCTCTTGTGCATGAGCTTTATGATGCACATCCTCTATCATCCATTCAAGTACCTAAGTATTGGGATCTCTGTTGTAGCTTGAAATGTGGAGAGTTGAATAGAATTGGAGAATCAACTACTTGTTCCAGAGTTCCTTGTCGAGAACAAAGGACAACAGACCAACATCTCGGAAGCATTCCAATGCTTGATCAAAGCATGGTAGATCAGTCAAGGCTTCCAGGTCGAGACGCCTATGAGGATGAAGCCTATTCTGGTTGTAGAGCAGATATGGGTAATAGCTTCTCTGCAGATGGCTCAAGAACCTATCAGAAGATATTGATGGCTTCTTGTAAGGGTTATTGGCGCTGTCAAAGGAAGTGTTGTGCGCCTTGAAACTGAGCACACTGAAAGAACCATCAACTGAAGCAGCATTGTGAAGCCTTGGCAGTCGCCGCATTGGCCTTTGTGTATGTGGCCTGTTATGGATGTTGAATTCATACTGGGGTCCAGGCACTTGAGATGGAACAAGGTTTGGCCACGAGACAGGAACGAGTAAGACTTCAGGCTCGGATTTGTCTTCGGCAATGACAAATCCATCATCTGTCTCTGGCTGAGCATTGTCTTAAGCCACGTGGGCTTCACTGCTGTTAGGCTGAACACTATCTTCATGCATCACAATGGCATCTGCGGCAGTGACATTTGTGTCAGTACTAGGGGTGTCAGACAAAGTAACATCTGTTTGCACAGTCTTAGTGGCGGTCATCACAACATCTTGATTTTCTACGGTTGTTGCAGCTAGAATGTCTTCAGCCATTTCGGCTTCAGACTCAGTGGTAGTATCTGTAGGGATAGCTTCAGGAAAGATTTCTCATGCAACTGAACTTGCAGGTTGCACATCCTCTTCTGGGATACTGGACATGGCGGAGGAGGGCCTCGGGCCTCTGCGAAGCCTTTGAAACATGTGCGACACATGCGGTGATGGTGTTTTCTTCTCCATGTCATCAGGTGTTACTTGGGGGCATAGGTGTTGTCACTTGAGGTGAAGGTGTACGAGGGATCATTTCATGCAGTGGGGTGTTCGGGTGTTGCTCTTCCCAGAAGGCATCTTGGGCCATTGGCGTCGCAGGACCACCAATGCTGATAGGTTCACTGTTTGTCGGAACAGGCGATGATACCACATCTGAGGTGATTTGAGGAAGGACTTCATCTTCTTCTTTTTGGACATTGGCATCAGTACCAATGTCTTCAACTTCAGTGGAGTCAATAGGTGGAATATCTTCAGTGTCATGAGCCTTTGTGGGAGCAGGTTCATGCACAACAACTCTTCTCTCGATGTTGGTGGAGGCAGGTGGAGCAACATAAATTGGAGTCACAAGCAGCAGCTCTTGTGGAGCAGATGGAGCTTTGGGTGCTTGCGCCTTGCGTGAAGCCTTTGAAGATTTAGTTTTCTGCCCCTTCACACTAGGAGTGACATTAGGGGCTTCATGTTGCTTGCGCTTATGTGCTTCAGCTTCGGCTTGCTTAGTCTTCTTTCTTTTAGAGGAAGCAGAGGAAACGGATGGCTTCAGACCAGAGAAACTTGGCGGGAAGATAATTTTAGGCATTTCTTGCCTGGGTGCCTCTTCATCAGGAGTAGTTGGCTTATGCCTTTTCTTCTTGGTTAACTATGGAGGAAGTGCAGGACGGCCAAGAGCTTTTCTTTTCAGGACCTCATTATGAGCTTGCACTGTCTTCTCAGCATATTTCTTGAGGTGATCACGGGCCCTTTGCAGCATCACCTCCCCTTTAAAATTCATCTTTCATGTCGGGCATCATTAGCTTGAAGCCTTGAATTTCCTTGGGACCAAGCTTGTCCATATGCTTCTTGAAGAGTGCCTTTTCATGATTAATCTTGTTCTTCCGCTCCAGAACCTTTTGTACAATAGCCAGTTCTTGAGCAATGAAACCTTGAAAAGTGACACTAATGTCAATTGGAAGTTGGAAGTTGAAGATCATCTAGATCGAGTGAGGGATCGCAAAACCACTCATCGATGAAGTTGTTCAGTATGTCATGATCAAACAGAGGTAGTTCCTTGAAGATATCGGCCTCTTCCTGCTTGTTCTTGATCAGCAGCTCCAGATCATCGTCATCTAGACCATCATCATTGGACAGATCTATGATGCCATCATCATCTCGCATAACACTTGATGGTTTAGGGCCTCGCCCTGTGGTTCGCGTTGTCTTCGGAGAATTCCTAGACACATCATTAGAATAAACACTAGTTTCAGGCGGTGCAATTTTCAATGGCTTCATTTTTGAAGCTTATGGGGCAGGGGCTTCCTTTGATGTCTTAGTTTTCTTGACTGGCTTCGACGAGTCGGGGGCAGCAGTTTGATGTTCATCTTCTTGGGCAGCAGCAACACTTGCTCTGAGTTCAGCATAGTGCATGAGAAAAGCTGCAAAGTCATTGAAGGGTCCGACCAGATTGGGTTCTATTTTGCGAGATCCATCTTGCCTTGGTGTGGCTGGACCATGGTTGAATTCAATCCCATAGTCCTTCTTATTTTGCACTACTGAAGCCCTTGCAAACTGGTAGTTGGCTTCAAATTGTTCATCATTTTCACAGCACCAGAGAATGCTTGAGGCGTCAAGATCTTGAGGCATACACTGGTACAACGAGGTGCTATACAAACAGTTTTTGACCCCTTTCCGCGATGGCATTTTAAACCGTCACCTAGTGAGTGTGGGCGATAGGGGGTCCTTCCCACAGACCCAGAAACCATCGGGGATAGGGAGACATGATGCATACGTTTTGCATAACTAAGCATATGCGATGCACACATTTATCCCAAACGCAATTCTTCACACAACTGTTTGTGATATATCGAATATCCCAAACGCTCCATCTTTGCTACTCGTGTGTGCCGGCATTACCATTGCACACACTATTATGTGGTGCAATGTTTACGATGCACACTCCATCACAAAAAGTTCATGATTTTCAAGCATGTGCGATAGGATACTATCACACACATTCACTTCCCCTGAACCGTCTGTGATTTGTAATTAAGAAGATTATCTAATCATCGTACGAGTGTCGGATAGGATTACGAAATGTCGGACCGTCGTACCAGTGTCGTACAGGATAACTATCGCACACACTATTATGTGGTGCAACATTTATGATGCCTGCGACATCCGAAACCGTTCATGATTGTAAACCGTGTACGACATATAAGGCGACTATCACACACATTTAGTTTTCTTGCACCATTTGTGATATTGTCTGACATCACACACGCTTCACGAACGGCAAGCGTCTGCAAGGTCGCACACGTTTGCTCTGCAAACCGTGTCGGAAGTACATGTATATCACACATGTTTGTGCTCCATAGACTGTGTGCTCCGTAATGACCTGCAGAGCATATTTCAACCCTAATTAAATCCCTACTATTTAAAATTGTACCGAATTTGAATTTGAAAGTTGGCTATAACTTTATTCATATCCATCAGGTTAAACAACCAATGCATTATTCGATTCACAGATACACATGTTCAAGAATTACATAAGCACCAAATAAAGAATGATGAACCAGGGATGTATACTTGTACTATTAAACACGGTAAAGAAAGATGCAAAAGACATTCTGGTTGCTGAACAAGGTGAAGCGGAATGCCCGTATTGTGCTCTCCTCCATGCAGAAGGCGCACAAGACTCAGTCCAACCCCTTGTTATGGCCGACCGCCCATCCTTCATTGTCTTCATGACTCATGAGGGCATCTAGATAGTCATTGTGTTATGATAGAAATACTTTAACCTTTGCATGCCCACCAATCATGTAGTTTGAGAGGTAATCTTGAGTAAACTGCTTCGAGAACCACTACAAAGGAAAAAGATTCAGACATTGTCATCTAACACAACTCATTATGGGCAGTAAAAAGAAGTCTACAAAGTTCTTACTTACCATGCTGCAGTTCACTGTTATCTTGCATAAAGTGTAAACAAATAGTTCAATTGACATCTATTGACCCATTTTAATAACAATCTTTATTAGTTTCCTCTCTTGAAGCTGGTTCATGAATATCTCATTGGCCCATACGCAGAAAGGGTCGAAGCATGGATCTTTACCAATGACGTGTACCTAAAAGCACCAAGTTAACATTAGAAGCTAAATAGCAATTGCAATATAATGTAGTACAATACTCCCTCCGCCCCATTATACAAGATCTTAAAGCATCCAATATATTCATGGCATGGATGAATAAACATCTTATATTATGGGGCGGAGGGAGTTTATTACATTTCTACAAATATCAGCCAATTAACTACAGTTAATTGTTGCTGTGTTGTTGGTGTTCTTGATGCTCTTCTATGTATATCTAGACATCATCACAACATTAAGGTACCACTCTTGGTTTGAGACTATGTTTCCAAAGGTTGCCACACCTAAGCTTAGGCAAGTTTGACCAACTTAGGTGTGTGTTTGATTCAAGCCACATCTTAGGCAAGCCACACTACGTTCCCACATCACATACACTCAAAAACGTGGCAAGATTCTCTTAGGTGTGCCAACTTGTGGCTCTTGTTTTGAAGAACTAACCCTTTGGCAAGTTTGGCAACATTGTATGGCAAAGTGTGGCACTCCTAGGCCTTGAACCAAACAACCCTTCCTTGTTGTTGTGTGGTCTAGGAGTACAACATGGGCAGGGGAGTTTGGTTCTAGGCCTAGACCGGAGGGAGTACAACATGCTTAACAGCAACCAAATATAGTCATCCATAGAGCTATTGTTAATATTGGTATTGATGAAATTGAACTGCAGAGTTCATGCTAGCACATATAGAACAGCACATTGTGAATAGCTGAAATAACCAAGGCATACTACGAACAACCAAAGATGGCAAGTGAAACTGGACATATGCTAACCACAAACAACCAAACAACCAAAAATCAAAGAAATAAACAAGGCATAATGCAAACAACCAAATATAGCAATACATACTAGACAGGTTCTCACTACAAAAGGGGTTCGAGAAAACAAATCATGGGATTCCCCCGGTGAAGAGGCATGGCAAAACAAATCATGGGTTTCCTCACTTGTCACATATTGGCTCCTCCTCGTGGTCACCGTCGATGAGGTCTGACTTGGTAGCTGATGATCCCAAGCTAGCGCCGCAGAACGTTGGAAGAACATGCGGTGCCCCCATGTTTGGTTTTGGTAATTGATGACAATCTCTATGGACTAATGGTTGCCTTGAGTTATATTTGAAGGTTTTGTCCATAGGATTTTCTTAGAGTACATGTGTTGGTTTCAAGGAGAGTTTGTGTTTACCAAGGTGCTATTAAGGAATTATCCAAAGATTGGTCATGTGAGAGTTGAGCTTATTGCAAGCATGTCTTGAACAAGAAGATTGTGTGATCATTCATGTTTACCTTGAAGACATCATCGAAATGAAGAGAGTTGGAAAGATTCAAGGTTGATCAAGACTAAGTCAAGAGTGAATCAAGTTGATCAACTCACAAAGCATAGAAGATGTACCGAGAGGGATCAAGTGATCCCATGATATGGTAAGCATTGTCCGTTGTGCTTTGTGTACTAACCCATGGTCTATGTGAGAGTTCTATGTGGGGTTAGGTACGTGTTCACGGGCTTGCGTCAAGAGGAAGATATCACTCAACCCGTGGAGAGGATGACATCAAGTGGTGATCGTCATCAAGATTGCCGTGTGCAAGTTCAAGTGGAGCATCACAAAGAGATCAAGTGCTTGAAGCTTGCCGTCCATTGTGGTGACAATGGACTTGTGAAGACGTGCCGAAGAGTGGCTCACCCATAGTGGACTATGGGGGAGCAATCATCTAGTCTTCATCGAGCCAACGCAATCAAGAAAGGTGGTCCAACTTGAGGGAGTCAAGATCGTCATCATCTAGCTCAAGTGGACCATGTGCAAGGCAAAGGTTTGCCCTTGATAGGTTTTCTATTTTACCAGTCTCATGGTGGTAGTTGGGAGACCAGGTTATAGGATCGTTTGCCGTACTATCAAGGGGGGCTCTCAAGTTGGTAGCTTGATCGTATCATTAGTAGAGAGCTCAAACCATTGCATCCTTGCATCATGTTTCTTGGTTCTTGTTTGGTTCTCTTTATGAGTTTTAGAGCTTATGGTCATCTTGATGACAAGCTTGAGTTAATCGAAAACGGAGTTCACATGCGTCTTCTATGATGTTTTCGGTGTTGGAGGTTTTACTGGTCTTATCCGAGGAAGGGTTCTCGCTATTTTCTAATGGGACTTTTCTCATTTTAGTCTTATTGATATTTCTATCAAGATTGTGTTAGCCCGTGTCGCTAGCTTTCCAACAAACTTGGTTTCGTTGAATTTGGAGTCCATTTGCAGAAGTTGTGGCAGTTTTGGTGTTCTGAAAAGGCTGCAGCGGTACTATCGCGGACAGGAGCGGATGTAATTTTTTACTACCGCTCCAGAGCGGTACTACCGCGGCTACTACGGCAGTAGTACCGCTCCAGACCAAAACCTCATCCCAAGTCCATCGGAAGTAGGCACGGATGTATTTTTTTAGTACCACTCGCAAGCAGTAGTACCGCTACCCCTAGCGGTAGTACCGCTACACCTAGCGGTAGTACCGTGAGGACAAGCGGTAGTACCGCTCCGACGGTTCTTCTGGCATTTTTGCCTCCTCGTCGTTGTTCTTCAAAGGGGCTACTGCCGCCCTAGCGGTTGTACCGCTCGGTGCGGCGTATGAGCATAACGGTTGGATTTTCCCCCACCTATAAAAGGGGGGCTTCTTCCCCAATGAACCTTATCCTTTGAGCTCGTGTTCTTCCCCCATTGTTGACCTTCTTCGAGCTTGCTAACTCTCAATCCCTCCATGGATTCTTGCTAGTTTTTGAGGGAAAAGAGAGAGGAGATCTAGATCCAGATTTCCACCAATCACTTTCTCCTCTATGTGAGGGGAACCCCTTGGATCTAGATCTTGGAGTTCTTGGTGTTCTCCTTCTTGTTCTTCCTCTCATTTTCCTCCCTAGCATTAGTTACTTTGGTGGGATTTGAGAGAGAAGTACTTGGGCACTCCGTGTGCCCTTGCCATTGCATTTGGTGCATAGTTTTGAGTTCTCCATGGTGATACGTCGAAGTGATGTTTGAGAAGCTTATTACTCTTGGGTGTTTGGGCACCCTAGAGCTTGTTCCTCTTGGGTCCCTTAGCGCCCTAGACGGTTGGTGTTGTTCGGAGCTCAATCATTGTGGTGTAAAGCTTCAGGCAAGCGTCGGGGTCTCCAATTAGGTTGTTGAGAATGCCCCGAGCAATTTGACGGGTACCGGTGACCGCCCCCAAGGGTTGCCAAAGTGTACGGGTTCGGTGACCGCCCCCAAGGGTTTCCATTTGTATGGGTTCGGTGACCGCCCTCAAGGGTCCCTTAGTGGAATCACGACATCTTGCATTGTGTGAGGGCATGAGGAGATTACGGTGGCCCTAGTGGCTTCTTGGGGAGCATTGTGCCTCCACACCGCTCCAAACGGAGATTAGCATCCGCAAAGGGTGTGAACTTCGGGATACATCGTCGTCTCTGTGTGCCTCGGTCATCTAGTCTTCATCTAGCTCAAGTGGACCATGTGCAAGGCAAAGGTTTGCCCTTGATAGGTTTCTATTTTACCAGTCTCATGGTGGTAGTTGGGAGACCAGGTTATAGGATCGTTTGCCGTACTATCAAGGGGGGCTCTCAAGTTGGTAGCTTGATTGTATCATTAGTAGAGAGCTCAAACCATTGCATCCTTGCATCATGTTTCTTGGTTCTTTTTTGGTTCTCTTTGTGAGTCTTAGAGCTTATGGTCATCTTGATGACAAGCTTGAGTTCATCAAAAGCGGAGTTCGCATGCGTCTTCTATGATGTTTTCGGTGTTGGAGGTTTTACCGGTCTTATCCGAGGAAGGGTTCTCACCATTTTCTAATGGGACTTTTCTCATTTGCTTATTATTGATATTTATATCAAGATTGTGTTATCCCTTGTCACTAGCTTTTCAACAAACTTGGTTTCGTTGAATTTGGAGTCCGTTTGCAGAAGTTGTGGCAGTTTTGGTGTTCTGAAAAGGCTACAGCGGTACTACCGCGGACAGGAGCGGATGTAATTTTTTACTACCGCGGCTACTACAGCGGTAGTACCGCTTCGGACCAAAAACTCGTCCCATGTCCATCGGAAGTAGGCACGGATGTATTTTTTTAGTACCGCTCGCAAGCAGTAGTACCGCTACCCCTAGCGGTAGTACCGCTACACATAGCGGTAGTACCGTGAGGACAAGCGGTAGTACCGCTCCGACGGTTCTTCTGGTCTTTTTGCCTCCTCATCATTGTTCTTCAAAGGGCTAATGCCGCCCTAGCAGTAGTACCGCTCCTTGGAGCGGTAGTACCGCTCGGTGCGGGGTGTGAGCATAACGGTTGGATTTTCCCCCACCTATAAAAGGGGGGCTTCTTCCCCAATGAACCTTATCCTTTGAGCTCGTGTTCTTCCCCCATTGTTGACCTTTTTCGAGCTTGCTAACTCTCAATCCCTCCATGGATTCTTGCTATTTTTTGAGGGAAAAGAGAGAGGAGATCTAGATCCAGATTTCCACCAATCACTTTCTCCTCTATGTGAGGGGACCCCTTGGATCTAGATCTTGGAATTCTTGGTGTTCTCTTTCTTGTTCTTCCTCTCATTTTCCTCCCTAGCATTAGTTGCTTCGGTGGGATTTGAGTGAGAAGGACTTGGGCACTCCTTGTGCCCTTGCCATTGCATTTGGTGCATAGGGTTGAGTTCTCCACGATGATACGTGGAAGTGATGTTTGAGAAGATTATTACTCTTGGGTGTTTGGGCACCCTAGAGCTTGTTCCTCTTGGGTGGCTTGGCGCCCTAGACGGTTGGTCTTGTTCGGAGCTCAATCATTGTGGTGTAAAGCTCCGGGCAAGCGTAGGGGTCTCCAATTAGGTTGTGGAGATCGCCCCGAGCAATTTGACGGGTACCGGTGACCGCCCCCAAGGGTTGCCAAAGTGTTCGGGTTCGGTGACCGCCCCCAAGGGTTGCCATTTGTACGGGTTCGGTGATCGCCCTCAAGGGTCCCTTAGTGTAATCACGACATCTTGCATTGTGTGAGGGTGTGAGGAGATTACGGTGGCCCTAGTGGCTTCTTGGGGAGCATTGTGCCTCCACACCGCTCCAAACGGAGATTAGCATCCACAAGGGTGTGAACTTCGGGATACATCATCGTCTCCGCGTGCCTCGGTTATCTCTTACCCGAGCTCTTTACTTATGCACTTTACTTTGTGATAGCCATATTGTTTCTTGTCATATATCTTGATTTCACCTAGTAGTTTATCTTGCTTAGCATAAGTTGTTGGTGCACATAGGTGAGCCTAGTTGTTGTAGGTTTTGTGCTTGGCAAATTAACCGCTAGGTTTATTCCGCTTTTGTTCAAGCCTAAACCGTAATTATTTTAAAGCGCCTATTCACCCCCCCCCTCTCTCTAGGAGACATCCATGATCTTTCAATTGGTATCAGAGCCTTGTCTCTCTTTGTTAGGCTTAACCACCTAGAGAGTAAAGATGTCGACTAGGGGATTAGGATTCTCTGACACTCTTAGTTTCGATGGCACAAATTTTGATGTTTGGGTAATTCGCATGCTTAATCTCTTTACGGTCATGGACCCAAATTTAGAGCGAATTGTAGATATGGGTTTTTCTCCTCCAAAGGATCCCCTAAGATTATCTTTAGAGGATGAGAAAAACTCTTATCTCAATGCTCAAGATTCTAATGTGCTTTTCTATGCTTTGAGCAATGTAGTTATATTTCAACTCATGCCGTTCCGGGATGCTCATGAGTTGTGGACAAAGCTTCAAGATAAATATGGTGTGTCCAAGTTTTGTGGGGATGATTGTTCTCCCTCCACCTCCGACCGTGTTGTGTTCTCAACTTCTTCTACTTCACCTACATGTGGTTTGCCACAAGGTAATGACATGGTGAGTAGTGGTGTTCATTGCAATGATGATAGTGGGCTCATTGTTGATAATCCTTCATCACTTTCTTATTGTAATGCTTCATCTTTGGACTTTAGCACTTCGAGCACTCCAAATGTTTCACATGCTTGTGTTGATAGTCCTTGCATATCATGTAGAAATTGCTTGACTAAATCTCATGTGATATGCTTGCTATATCTTGTTGCCATGATGAAAATGCATGTATTTCCTCGAGTTGTTGTGCTAACAATGTAGAGGAAATCCAACACTCCATGGAACAAGATGTGGTCTTGGATGGTGCTTCAAGGGATCCTAAATCATCATCCATTGCATTTTGCCTTATGGCAAAGGCTTCAAAGGTATCTCCCACTTTGAATCCCAATATATCTTGTGATGATATTGATGATGGCAAGAGTAATGATGATGTTGATTATGATGAAGAGAATGATGATGTTGCCTCCTTAAAAATTAAGGGGGAAATGATTTTTAGAGCTCTTCTTAAGAATAAAATTGCTCGTTCCAACTTCATGGAAATCATGTCTATTGCTATGTAGGGCAAAAAATAAATTGATGAGTTGGAATCTCGTCTTGAGGAGCATGAGGTCACCATTGATAAAATGGAAGGTCATGAGCATGATTACGCTAATGAGATTGTGGACCTCTCTCAAGCTCTTGAACTTGAACAAACCACCAAGGAATCTCTTGAGGAGACTTTTGCTCTAGAATTATCTAGAGTGAGGGAATCTCGTGATAGAGCTCTTGTGGTGGCCAATGATTTGAAACTAAAAATGCTAAGCTTGAAGTTGCTCATGCTAGACTCCTTGAGGATTTTGAGCACCTCGAAAATGGCTCAAGGGTCATTGAGGGAGTCCTGGACTAGGGGTGTCCGGACAGCCGGACTATCATCGTCCGCCGGACTCCAAGACTACGAAGATACAAGATTGAAGACTCCGTCCCGTGTCCGGATGGGACTTTCCTTGGCGTGGAAGGCAAGCTTGGCGATACGGATATGTAGATCTCCTACCATTGTAACTGACTCTGTGTAACCCTAGCCTCCTCCGGTGTCTATATAAACCGGAGGGCTTTAGTTCGTAGGACACAACATACAATACAACAATCATACCATAGGCTAGCTTTAGGGTTTAGCCTCCTTGATCTCGTGGTAGATCCACTCTTGTACTACCCATATCATCAATATTAATCAAGCAGGACGTAGGGTTTTACCTCCATCGAGAGGGCCCGAACCTGGGTAAAACATCGTGTCCCTTGTCTCCTGTTACCATCCGCCTAAACGCATAGTTCGGGACCCCCTACCCGAGATCCGCCGGTTTTGACACCGACATTGGTGCTTTCATTGAGAGTTCCTCTGTGTCGTCACTGATAGGTTCGATGGCATCTTCAACCAACGACGCTGTCCTGGGTGAGACTTTTCTCCCCAGACAGATCTTCGTATTTGGCGGCTTCGCACTGCAGGCTAATTCACTTGGCCATCTGGAGCAGATCGAAAGCTATGCCCCTGGCCATCAGGTCAGATTCGGAATCCTAAACTTCACGGCCGATGTCCGCGGAGACTTGATCTTCGACGGACTCGAGCCACAGCCAAGCGTGCCACACTGTTACGATGGGCATGATCTAGCTCTGCCGCCGAACAGTGCCTTGGTAGCCGCACACGAGTCCGCTCTGGCTCTTAGCTCGGAGCCGATCGCCCAAATCGAGGACCGGTGGTTGGACACCGCCTCGGGGGCTTCAACTTCCACGGCGATGGAGCCGAACACTACCCCTGTCCCTCGCGAAGCTCGTGACTCCGAAGTGCTAGACTCCTTGCCGGACTCCGGACCTCCCGCGCCCCTGCCAATCGAATCTGATTGGGCGCCGGTTATGGAATTCACCGCCACGGACATCTTCCAGCATTCACCCTTCGGCGACATCCTAAATTCGCTAAAGCATCTCTCGCTATCCGGAGAGTCCTGGCCGGATTATGGCCAGGATGGTTGGGACACGGACGACGAAGAAATTCAGAGCCCACCCACCACCCACTTTGTAGCCACTGTCGACGATCTTACCAACATGCTAAACTACGACTCCGAAGACATCGACGGTATGGACGACGATGTCGGAGACAAACAGAAAACAGTGCCTACAAGGCAAGGGGAGACCACCTCGTCATACGACGTATACATGGTGGACACCCCAAAAGGAAGCGACAATGAGGACCAACGGGGCGCGGCAGAGGATAATCCCGCCGACAAACAACAAAAACGGCAACGCAGACGCCGCACTAAGTCCCGCCTCGACAACAACAACGCTCCTAACGACCCAGCAATACAGCAGGGCAAACCAGCGGACGACGAACACGCAGACCAGCAACCGTCCGAACAAGACGAGTCGGATAATCAATCCAGGCCCTGCGAAAACAACAGTCCAGGCGATCTCACGCCGGACACACCGCCGGAGAATAAAAACCTTCGGAAAAGACTCGTTGCCACCGCAAGAAGCTTGAAAAAGGAAAAACGGAAGCTCAAAACAGCGGAAGACACACTCAGAATGAGGTGGAGCAAAGTGCTCAAAACCGCAGTCAAATACGACAATGGCCATCAATCAAAGAGCTACCCAAAGTGCAAGCTACTGCCAGAATTTGATGAGGAGGCCATAGAGCCCCCACAGTCAAAAAACAAAGAGGCCGCCTGGCTGGATAGACGGCCAGATGATAGGCCAAAATCTAAAAGCGGCGCCGCACATAAGCCGACTAACGACCCTGGAAAGACAGATGGCCTAGCCAGGTCCATTTACGGGCCAAAGAAGAGGGCCCCAGGAAACAATGGAACACGACAAGTGTCCGAAGACAGCGATGCACCCAAATACAGGGGCGCCGCACACCCACTATGTTTCACCAACGAGGTGCTGGATCATGAATTCCCAGCAGGATTTAAACCCATAAACATAGAGGCCTACGACGGAACAACAGACCCTGGAGTCTGGATAGAAGATTATATACTACACATACACATGGCCAGAGGAGACGATCTCCACGCCATAAAATACCTACCCCTCAAGCTCAAAGGGCCAGCCCGTCATTGGCTTAAAAGCCTCCCAGAAAACACTGTTGGAAGTTGGGAAGAGCTCGAGGACGCGTTTAGAGCAAATTTTCAAGGGACTTATGTCCGCCCTCCGGACGCAGATGATCTAAGTCATATAACTCAACAGCCCGGAGAGTCAGCGTGCAAATTCTGGAACAGGTTCCTCACCAAAAAGAACCAAATAGTCGACTGTCCGGACGCCGAAGCCTTAGCAGCTTTTAAACACAACGTCCGAGACGAATGGCTTGCCAGACACCTCGTCCAAGAGAAGCCGAGGACAATGTCCGCGCTAACAAGCCTCATGACCCGCTTCTGTGCGGGAGAGGATAGCTGGCTAGCAAGATGCAGCACCAGTGACCCAAGTACATTCGAGATCAGAGATGGAAACGGAAAATCACGACGTAGAAAAGAGCAGCGCCGGAAGAAATAGAAAAGCCCAAAGAGCACGGCAGTCAACGTCGGATTCAAAAGCTCGCGGCCAAACAGCAAAACACCACCTCTTAAGGATGACAGCGATGAGCTATCCAACTTAAACAAGATTTTGGGTCGGATATGTCAAATCCACAGTACCCCCGGAAGGCCTGCAAATCACACCCATCGAGATTGTTGGGTTTTCAAACAGTCCGGCCGACTAAACGCCGAACACAAGGGGCTCGATGCGTCAAGCGATGATGACAAACCCCACCAGCAGAGCACCGGAAAACAAAAGAATTTCCCACAAGAGGTCAAAACAGTAAATTCACTTCAGGTGATAATACAAAAAAACAGTGCGGCACCCGTTAGAATGGGTCTCGCACGGTCCAACCCAGCAGAACATAGAGATTGGACATCAAAACCAATCATTTTCGACCACCTGGATTATTCCAGAAGCGTTCGAAATGCAGGATGGACTGCCCTGATATTGGATCCCATAATCGACGGACTATAGTTTAAGCAAGTCCTGATGGACGGAGGCAGCGACTTAAACCTGCTGTATCCAAACACAATCCGCAAGTTGGGGATAGACCTTACTAAAATTCGACACAGCCGCACCTCCTTTAAAGGAGTGACGCCGGGCCCTTACGCCAAGTGCACAGGCTCCCTGTTACTAGAAGTTGTGTTCGGATTACCGAACAACTTTCGACGCGAACAACTAATATTTCATATCGCCCCATTTAAAAGTAGCTATCAAGCACTCTTGGGACGAGAAGCTTTTGTCCGCTTCAACGCCATACCACATTACGCGTCTCTTACACTCAAGATGCCCGGTCCACGTGGCATCATTTCAGTACGAGGGTCATTTAAAGACCCCGGACACGGTTAGACGAGTCCGGTATAAATAAGCTAAGGGCTCCTTAGCTGCACATCCCCTCACAAGGGGCTACAACAGCGAGTTCATACAGACCCCGCTTTACGTATTTATATTTCTTTCTTCATATATACTTTTTGCACAAACTCCTTTTAAACCTAAGTTCATCTCTTTTTTCAGATGATCAACGTGCACACCCGTCCAGGATAACGGCACAACAGAGACACAGGCGCAGACGTGCAGTAGGGACCCGTCGCGAGGATTCTTTTCAGATTAAGACCCTGCGTAAACCTTTTTTACTGTCTCTTGTTGTTATTCTCCCCTGGTTTCTTCTTATAACCAAAGCGGAGCCTGACGTTTTGGCATCGGCCGCGTCAGAGGACCATGCCCGTACCTGGACACTAGGGGCTTAGGGCATTGTTCTGCCCATTATTATAAAGACCGAACACCTTAGGGAGTGTTCGGCGTCTCGAGTTAGGCATTATATGCATCAGCTCCGAATCATGTATTTGGTCAAATGTTGGGTTTGCCCGGCTCCTGTGTTTTGCTGCCTTACGTTCCGTATCATCGGCTAACACGGCACCAGGAGAACTACTGCGATTGTGCCCCAGTTCGGCTGGGCGGGCACCTCGGTAGAGAAAGCCGAAAACTGACTGTCATGATATAGCGAGAGACTGGTCAACCACTCGATCGACTACTGGAATGTTTAGAATTCCCCGCTTTGACAAAGGACCGTTTCCCGGTCAGGCACACACGCGCCCCGCATTCGGAAAAGCGCGGTGCCACAAGGGGCTATATTGTAGCCCCACCCTCGAACTCCACTAGCTAAGTGAAAGTGATAAAGCATCATAGTCCGGATTGCCTCGTTTGCTACGCTACCACCTCCTTAATAGGACCGAGACGTCGGATTAAGTGTGACAACGTGCTATTTTTGCGAACACCCCCGCACCCTGTGCGTGGGGGCTGAAGCCAAAGACTGCAATCTTTCAGGTTATACAAATGTATACGTAAACGGCCGCAAAGGAGATATTTTAATACTTGGGACACACAAGTATAAAAAGTGGTTCCATTATAATCATTGTCTTACAAGATAAAACCGTTCATTTGAACGTAACATTTTTCGAGCACTGCGACTCTATTACACGAGCGCCACGCATAACTTCCCCAAAATAGTGCTCGGCGGGTAACCGGCTTTTGTCCGAACCCTGGGCGGCAATTGCGGTGGCATCCATCTCTGTCCAATGTGTCTTCACACGGGCAAGGGCCATCCGCGTGCCTTCGATGCAGGCCGACCGCTTCATCTCCTTGATATGCGGCACCGCTCCAAGAAATTGCTGCAATAAGCCGAAATAGCTCGTCGCCTTGGGCCTCTCTGACCAGACATGAGCCACGATATCAGTCATGGCAAGTCCGGACAATCTATTCAGCTCAGCCCATTCGGCCAACCGATCGGTCAACGGAAGTGAACGATCTGAACTATGGAATTGAGTCCAAAATAGCTCTTCCGTCTTGTGATCCTTCTGGCTCCGGAAGTGCTCAACGGCATCAGCCGCACTCGCCGCTAAGTCCATATATGGATCCTCCGGACCCCACAGCTAGCCAAGTTGAGCATACTTTTGATCCGTAAACCGGTGACGCAGCAGAAATGGCTTGCCAGCCACAATATCTCCGGCCTGGCGCAGCTCCTCCTTCATAGCCCGCATTGCAGAACGGGCATCCTTGGCATCGGCAGTGGCCTTCCCCAGCTCTTCCCGCTCCAATAAGCGCTCCTTTTCAAGAGCCTCATTGCGGTCGGCAACATCTTTTAATTTCACGGCCAATTCGGCCATCTTTTCCCTGCTTAGGCAGTGTGCAGCCTTTTCGGCTTTCAACTCCTCGGCCGCCCTAGAGGCAGCCGCATCACTCCTTCGGGCTTGCTCCTTAGCTTGAGCAAGTTCGGCCCGAAGGCTCTCCACAGCAGCAGCACCGTTTGTAACACAGCATATACATTATTAGAGGTGGGCTCTGACCCCCTTAAAAAAGCGACTGTGGAGAATTCATCTAGCTTGCGACTCGTCAAGTCGCCGGTTGACAAGCGCGATGTCCGCATCTGCCACGCCAAGTTGCCGCATTAACTCGGCAACTCCACTAGTCTGGCTAGCCCTCGGACTATTCGCCACCTGCATAGGGACGGCGACATTCATTACTTGAGGTTTTGATCCTCGGCACGCTGTCGCTTTCGACAACCTACCGAGTCTCAGGGGCTACTATCTATACAGGGCGCACTTTTATGTGCAAAACTGTCAAAAAGGTACGTCATTCTTGCGTACCTCAAATCCTGCCAGCAAACTCCTGGCGGCATTATGCAATCCGCTCTCGGCGGACGAAATCCTTCCAATCACCATACGCATCAAAGCACGGTGATCTTCTGAGATGGACGCCCTCTCAAGCAGATTCTTCAGCTCTCCTGGCCGGATACTAGTGGGCGCCGAACTCTCCGGCCCCTCCGGACTCGGGGACACCCTCCGTGACGATACTTCAGGCTCGCCTGCCCTGTCCGGCGACGCAGCAGTCGGAGGCATTTCGCTCTCCATCATCTCCGGACGAAGATCCCCCGAAGACGAACTCATCTGAGAAGTCCGCAAATCCGGACTGCAAAGTAAAATTTTGGTTATCCATAGAAGCACAAATGGAGGTATTTTCTTATTAATGAACTCCCCTTTTCCTACTCACGGCTCGCTGGAGGGCTGATCCTTTAGAGATGATTGTACGTTCGGGTTCTCCCCGGACGCCGGACCCCCTGGTGAAGATCTCTTCCCCCGTTTAGGGGCTTTGGCCTCCGAATCTTCGGAGGCGGTCCTCTTCTCCCCCTGGAAGGAGGGGTTTTTGATTCCCCCCTCTTCAGACGCCCCTTTGGGCGAAATGATAGCTCCTCTATTTTCCCCATCGCTCCCTTCTACGGGCGCGACCTCCAACATTCTGACCAGCACGGGCTCCAGTGCGGTCTCTAGGAGGGGAGCCGGACACCTTATCAGCTTTAATCGCGCTACCCACTCCTGATGAAGAGTAACGAGTCAGGAGGCGAACTCTAGAAAAGCAGATAAACAGAACGTCCGAACTCTGAGCTATTTACCCGAGTATCCGGGCGATTGCAGCTTAGGCCTGCGTCCTCGGTCAATTCCGGACACGCTACCTGCGGTCCGAAGAACAACTTGTACATCTCCGCGGGTGTCGCACCCATGAAGTGTTGGAGAATTCGAGGTCCCTCCAGATTGAACACCCATAGACGGAGAGGACGGCGTTTGCAGGGCAGAAGACGCCTGATTAGCATGACCTGCATCACCATGACCAGATTGATCTCCCTCGCCTGGAGGTCTCGAATCCGGCCCTGCAATGAGGGCACGTCTTCGGACGGCCCCCAATTGAGCCCTTGGTTGACCCACGACATTAGTCGGCATGGAGGTCCCGGGCGGAATGAAGGCGGCGGCTTTTGCTTGCTGCCTTCGGAGCGGTAATATAGAACCACTCCTGCTGCCACAATCTGAGCTCCTCTTGGAAGGAACCCTCCGGCCATGGGGCATCGGCCCTTCTGCTTATGGCCGCCCCGCCGCACTCTGCTTGACGCCCTCCGATCATCTTCGGCTCCACATTAAAGGTCTTCAGCCACAAGCCGAAGTGGGGAGTGACGCGGAGGAAGGCTTCGCAGACGATAATGAATGCGGAGATATCGAGGATGGACTCCGGAGCCAAGTCGTGAAAATCCAGCCCGTAGTAGAACATAAGCCCTCTCACGAAGGGATCCGTCGGGAAGCCTAAACCCCAACGGAGGTGGGATATGAAGACAACGTACTCACCGGGCTCGGGAACGGGCACGGCCTGCCCTTGGGCAGGCAACCTGTGCGAAATCTCGTAGGACAGGTACTTGGCCTCACACAGCTTTAACACGTCCTCCTCCGTGACGGAGGAGGGCATCCACCGACCCTGGAGGTCGGAGCCGAACATGGTCGAGAATCCGAAGCGCTCGAATCTGGGGCTCTGGGTGTTGGAACTGGGAGCAAGGAGGAGATTCGATGCGAGATTGAAGAAAAGAAACGAGCCTTGGTCCTCTTATAAAGGGGGAAAATACCAAGAGTCGTCTCCGTGACCGTTCGGGATTCACCTTCGATAGAGGAGGCGTGGCGTCGGGCACGGTTGGGTTACCCACGCACGTATTGATGAGAATCCCGGAATAAGGGGAACACGATCTCTGCTTCGACAGGACGTGCCAAGGAAACCGCTTCACTAAACGTGCTGAGGTGGTATAATAAAAAACGATTCAAGTAAAAGCCTGGTAGCGGTGTGATGTCATGCCGCAAAATACGTCAGCAGATTGGATTTATGTGCATTATTCTCTCTATGGTGGAATGTGGAAATTATTTTGCAGAGCCGGACACTATCCTGGTGTTCATGATCTTCTCTGGATTATTCAAGGGAGGAACCCGCCTTGCAATGCCGAACATTATGCACGCCGGACTTATCGTCATTGAAGCCTGGTTCAGGGGCTACTGAGGGAGTCCTGGACTAGGGGGTGTCCGGATAGCCGGACTATCATCGTCCGCCGGACTCCAAGACTACGAAGATACAAGATTGAAGACTCCGTCCCGTGTCCGGATGGGACTTTCCTTGGCGTGGAAGGCAAGCTTGGCGATACGGATATGTAGATCTCCTACCATTGTAACCGACTCTGTGTAACCCTAACCTCCTCCGGTGTCTATATAAACCGGAGGGCTTTAGTCCGTAGGACACAACATACATTACAACAATCATACCATAGGCTAGCTTTAGGGTTTAGCCTCCTTGATCTCGTGGTAGATCCACTCTTGTACTACCCATATCATCAATATTAATCAAGCAGGACGTAGGGTTTTACCTCCATCGAGAGGACCCGAACCTGGGTAAAACATCGTGTCCCTTGTCTCCTGTTACCATCCGCCTAGACGCACAGTTCGGGACCCCCTACCCGAGATCCGCCGGTTTTGACACCGATAGTCATTAAGGGTGAGCTCATCAAACTCACCGAGTCTCATGCTCAACTTAAAGCTTCATATTCAAAAGAGCTTTTAAATTTGCCTTCTCCTCTTGCTATTATTGATGATGCCTGTGCTACTAACTCTATTACTTGTGAGGCATCCATTTTGAAGGAGAATGTTGAGCTTCGGGCTCAACTTTGAGTTGCTATTTAGCAATTATGAGAAATTGGAGGAAAGCCATGAAAATCTCTCGAGCTCTCATGATTATCTTCTAGTATCTCATAATGTGCTAAAGATAGCTCATGAGGCCATGATTGCTAAGGTAAATCTAGTGAGCCTCATGTGGATACTAGCACTACTTCTAGTCAAAATGCTATATTGCCATGTGCCAGTCCTTGTAATTCATCTACTCACAATGTTGGTACATCTTGTGATGAATTGCTTTCCTTGCCTTGTTGCTCTAACGATGAAGCTTATACTTCCTCTAGTACTTGTGTTGAGACTAACCATGTAGAGGAAATCAAAGAGCTCAAGGCCCAAGTCACTTCTTTGAAGAAAGACTTAGAAAAGAGTCATGAAGGGAAATTTACACTCAACAACATCTTGAGAGTGCAAAAATCCCCCAATGACAAAGGTGGACTTGGATTCAACTCCAATAAGAAGAAGAAGTCCAAGAGCAACAAGAAGAAGGGCCAAAAACAAGTCAAGAATTCGGCCAAGATTGTTTGCTTCAAGTGCAAAACTGAAGGGCATCATGTTAGATCTTGCTCTTTGAAGAAGAAGGCCATTAGTGACAAGCAACAAGGGAAGCGGCTACAAGTTCACTCTCATGCTCAACCTCAAGTTGAAGAAAGGCCTCTTCCCAAGAAAAATCAAGCTAACTTCTCAAGTTGAGAAATCAAGTGAGAAGAAAGTGAAGAGTAGACGTTGCTACCTATGTCATCAGAAAGGTCACCACTTTGAGTAACTTATCCAACCCAATTATTATTGATGATATCTATTCTCTTGGGAAGGATAAGGTTGGCAATGTGTTTGCCAAATTTGTTGGTACTCAAAGTGGTGTCAAGAAAAGAACCATTTGGGTAGCAAGCCTATTGTGACTAATCTCTTAGGACCCAACTTGGTTGGGGACCAACTAGCTCAAACTTGATCAATAGGTGTTGTTGGAGGGCATTGGAGACTTGGCTACATTATGAATAATTAAGGGGACTTCATCATTCTTATTGTCTCAAGCCAAGTTAATTGGGTTATCAAGTTTCTATACTATATCCAATGTGCCTCCTTCCGGTAACTTGTACTTAAATTTTTTACATTGAAAGTTACTTGCCCCTTTGCATGTTTTGGTTTTGTTCCTTGCATGTGTTTGTATATGTTGTGTCTCCAAATTTCTTATCTTGAGTAATCAAGTTTGTGTATGTTGGTTTGCACATCATGTACATGTGTGTCGTACGTTGAGCCTTTGCGCATCTTGTTTGTATGTTAGTTGGCTCTTGTGAGAGATTAATTGAACATCCCATTTTGCGGGAGTGATGTGCTTTGTGCACCTCATGGTCCCCTAAATGTGTTTACATGAGGATATACCACCTAGTATTGATATTGCAAGCTTATCTAGTCACTATGTGGTATGTCTTCTCATGAGAAATTCAAATTCTAAATAGTCCATTAATTATATCTTGTTGGATCCTCTTATTGCCTCTTGTTAAGTTTTCTTTAATTGGTATCACATTATGGGGGAGTAATATGCTATGTATATTACTAGCCTAGAAAATATGTACATTTGAGATATTGTCACCTAGAATTGATATTTTAAATTATCTTGTTCCTACGTGGCATGTTAGCTCTACAAGTTGCAATTTGCTTGTGTTTGGTGTGAAGATGATGTCGGATATCCTTGCTATCTACCACTGGGAATTATTTCCAAATACTTCTTGTCTTTTGACAATTGGTACTCACTTATGTGTGGTAGAAATTATTGATCATCTTCATGTTGGCGTTTGCTTTTTATTTGCCTTATCTCTTGCCAAGTTTGTGTCAACTCCCATTGCCTTTCGTTCCACTTGAGGATCTTGTTGTTTTTTTGATCTTGTCTAGTGTTTTCCTTGATATAGTGAACATGGTGATCCTACCTTGTGCATTTTGTATTCAAATGCAAATTCTCTATAATGCACAACCCATGGGGAAGCTATCCTATTTTCTATAAAACACTAAACGTGTGATCCATTTTAAGTGTATGTTGGTGGACGGCAAGCCGTTTCTTTTTGGTACTTGTGCCATCATGAAACTTTGTAGAGAGCTTGGTTTGTTTGGAACCGTCCTCTCTTTTGGGAGTTTGGTATCATTTTGTGGGTTCCAATGGATATCTCATTCCTTGATGTATCTTTTAATGATATCTTCCAAGTGATGATTTCTCCATTTGGTATTCTTTTCACTTGGTATTTCCTTGTATTTTGGTATCGGTTCTTGAAAGTCTTGAGCATGCATATTCACTTCATGTAGTTTCCGTGGCATGCTTTCTCTCTTTGACCCAATATATAGGGGAAACTCCACCAAGTCTCAAATTGGATGAGATGTGCATGAATTTCATTTCCATATCTATATGCACATATTTATGTGGAGTTTGTCCTATGTATTGTTGGTGTTTCTAACTCTTTGGTCCCAATGAGTTTGGGTACCATTTTGTTTGTGTTGTTGTTCTAGGAACAATTGGAGATGCATTGGATGCTCGGCTCACTCACAAGGAAGGTGTTGTCACCATGTGCTTTTTGGAGTCAATCTAGGATGATCAATGAACTACTTTGTACCTTCAATTGGTATCTACTACATCCTTCCAATGTTAACTCGGTAACAAGTATCTTCATATACTTCATGCACACATTTCTTGCATCAACCTTGTGTAGGTTGTATCATGGCATGTTATTCATTCTCTCTTGTGATACTTGTTTCCTTTCTCAAAGCATCCCAACAATGATCTCTTGTTGCTAGTTGTGATGTCTTTGATGGTTGTGTGGTAGGAATTCATTTATATACAATAAGACCATATCTAGCCATGTGCTATGCTTCCAAGTAAATATCTTATTGGTATATCTATGACTTCCTTTTGGATATCTTGTTCCTTCATGTTGTAACTATTTCGGGTGTACATCCTTCTTTGTAGATATATATCATCATGATCTCGTCTACCTAGAACCTTATACACTTGAGAGAAATTACATCTCTAGATGATATCCTTTCTTTCACGTCCACCTTGTCTTTCTTGTTATTTCTTTGGTGGCTCCGTGAAAGCTTTTGCCTTGAGTGCGTGTCTTATCTCATTGCATCTTGATGCACTCTTATGTGGTGAAGATTATTTTCCTCATGCTTATCTCTACGAGGCTTTTGCCATCTTAATTGGTATCCCTCGTCCTGATGAGGCTTTCATCTTCTATCTTCACAATGGGTTGTCACAAGTGTTGGTTATTCATTTTGCATTTTTAGTGTGCTTGTGAACCCTTTTGCTTGCTGTGGGTGGGGAGGACATGTCATGCACCTTGTATCTCCACTATCCAAGACTATGTTGATGCTTAATGCTCATCCATACATTAGTCTTCTCAAGTGCTTTGCCATGACTCACACACATCATTTTGGTTGAGCCTACTCTTAAGTTGCCTCTTTTATATGTTGCTCAACCATTTGTTTGTCGCAAGTGCTAGGCTTTGTTTCCTATATGCTCACTTGCACTTGTTGTGAGTTTCTATTGATTTTCGGGGAGTGATGATCCTATTTTGTGCACTTGGTATCCTAATGCAAATATTGTAAGGAGTGCAAAAATCATGGAGAGCTTCACTAGTGTCTTTAGAACACTCTGTTGCTCTCTTGCACTTGTCGTGAGGTTCTATTGATCTTGGGGAAGTGAAGATCCTATTTTGTGCTCGTTGTGTCCAGTTACAAAACTAAATTGTGCACAAATCATGGGGAGCTTCTCTAGTTTCTCTAGAACACTCCTTTGCTCATATCATAATTTATTTCATTCATGTGGCACGTAGGATCATTGGTCTAGTTGGCTCAATTGATATCCGTCGATTGCTTGCTTCAATTGGTATCTTTTGATTGCTTGATTGCTTGTTTCTCTCTTTCTTATGTCTTTGTGGCATATCTTTCTTTTGTAAACTTTGGGCCTAAATATAGTTTGTTTTCCTCCTAGTATTTACCGTCAAACTTGTGTATTGCATTCCACTCTCTTGTTGAGAAATACACAAATTATGGAGGAACACAATTTATATTGGCCTTCTAAGCTTTTCTCCCATTTTGGCAATCGATGCCAATGGGGGAGAAGTTTCAGAGAGTTTTGTGGAGAAGTTTAGAGAATTCTCTCCTCTTGCTTTGGTTTTGTTCCTAATCATTTGCATCTCTTACTCATGCATCATTGGTTGTTGCATTGCATGGTGATGCATAATTCCTTATATAAACTCTCTTGAAAGTGATTGTCATCAATTACCAAAATGGGGGAGATTGAAAACATGTGGTGCCCCCATGTTTGGTTTTGGTAATTGATGACAATCTCTATGGACTAATGGTTGCCTTGAGTTATATTTGAAGGTTTTGTCCGTAGACTTTTCTTGGAATACATGTGTTGGTTTCAAGGAGAGTTTGTGTTGACCAAGGTGCTATTAAGGAATTATCCAAAGATTGGTCATGTGAGAGTTGAGCTTATTGCAAGCATGTCTTGAACAAGAAGATTGTGTGATCATTCATGTTTACCTTGAAGACATCATCCAAATGAAGAGAGTTGGAAAGATTCAAGGTTGATCAAGACTAAGTCAAGAGTAAATCAAGTTGATCAACTCACAAAGCATAGAAGATGTACCGAGAGGGATCAAGTGTTCCCATGGTATGGTAAGCCTTGTCCATTGTGCTTTGTGTACTAACCCATGGTCTATGTGAGAGTTCTATGTGGGGTTAGGTACGTGTTCATGGGCTTGCGTCAAGAGGAAGATATCACTCAACCCATGGAGAGGATGACATCAAGTGGTGATCGTCATCAATATTGCCGTGTGCAAGTTCAAGTGGATCATCACGAAGAGATCAAGTGCTTGAAGCTTGCCATCCATCGTGGTGACAATGGACTTGTGAAGATGTGTCGAAGAGTGGCTCACCCATAGTGGACTATGGGGGAGCAATCATCTAGTCTTCATCTAGCTCAAGTGGACCATGTGCAAGGCAAAGGTTTGCCCTTGATAGGTTTTCTATTTTACCAGTCTCATGGTGGTAGTTGGGAGACCAGGTTATAGGATCGTTTGCCGTACTATCAAGGGGGGCTCTCAAGTTGGTAGCTTGATCGTATCATTAGTAGAGAGCTCAAACCATTGCATCCTTGCATCATGTTTCTTGGTTCTTGTTTGGTTCTCTTTGTGAGTTTTAGAGCTTATGGTCATCTTGATGACAAGCTTGAGTTAATCGAAAACGGAGTTCGCATGCGTCTTCTATGATGTTTTCGGTGTTGGAGGTTTTACTGGTCTTATCCGAGGAAGGGTTCTCGCTATTTTCTAATGGGACTTTTCTCATTTTATTCTTATTGATATTTCTATCAAGATTGTGTTAGCCCGTGTTGCTAGCTTTCCAACAAACTTGGTTTCGTTGAATTTGGAGTCCGTTTGCAGAAGTTGTGGCAGTTTTGGTGTTCTGAAAAGGCTGCAGCGGTACTATCGCGGACAGGAGCGGATGTAATTTTTTACTACCGCTCCAGAGCAGTACTACCGCGGCTACTACGGCGGTAGTACCGCTCCAGACCAAAACCTCATCCCAAGTCCATCGGAAGTAGGCACGGATGTATTTTTTTAGTACCACTCGCAAGCAGTAGTACCGCTACCCCTAGCGGTAGTACCGCTACACCTAGCGGTAGTACCGTGAGGACAAGCGGTAGTACCGCTCCGACGGTTCTTCTGGCATTTTTGCCTCCTCGTCGTTGTTCTTCAAAGGGGCTACTGCCGCCCTAGCGGTTGTACCGCTCGGTGCGGCGTATGAGCATAACGGTTGGATTTTCCCCCACCTATAAAAGGGGGGCTTCTTCCCCAATGAACCTTATCCTTTGAGCTCGTGTTCTTCCCCCATTGTTGACCTTCTTCGAGCTTGCTAACTCTCAATCCCTCCATGGATTCTTGCTAGTTTTTGAGGGAAAAGAGAGAGGAGATCTAGATCCAGATTTCCACCAATCACTTTCTCCTCTATGTGAGGGGAACCCCTTGGATCTAGATCTTGGAGTTCTTGGTGTTCTCCTTCTTGTTCTTCCTCTCATTTTCCTCCCTAGCATTAGTTACTTTGGTGGGATTTGAGAGAGAAGTACTTGGGCACTCCGTGTGCCCTTGCCATTGCATTTGGTGTATAGTTTTGAGTTCTCCATGGTGATACGTCGAAGTGATGTTTGAGAAGCTTATTACTCTTGGGTGTTTGGGCACCCTAGAGCTTGTTCCTCTTGGGTCCCTTAGCGCCCTAGACGGTTGGTGTTGTTCGGAGCTCAATCATTGTGGTGTAAAGCTTCAGGCAAGCGTCGGGGTCTCCAATTAGGTTGTTGAGAATGCCCCGAGCAATTTGACGGGTACCGGTGACCGCCCCCAAGGGTTGCCAAAGTGTACGGGTTCGGTGACCGCCCCCAAGGGTTGCCATTTGTATGGGTTCGGTGACCGCCCTCAAGGGTCCCTTAGTGGAATCACGACATCTTGCATTGTGTGAGGGCATGAGGAGATTACGGTGGCCCTAGTGGCTTCTTGGGGAGCATTGTGCCTCCACACCGCTCCAAACGGAGATTAGCATCCGCAAAGTGTGTGAACTTCGGGATACATCGTCGTCTCTGTGTGCCTCGGTTATCTCTTACCCGAGCTCTTTACTTATGCACTTTACTTTGTGATAGCCATATTGTTTCTTGTCATATATCTTGCTTTCACCTAGTAGTTTATCTTGCTTAGCATAAGTTGTTGGTGCACATAGGTGAGCCTAGTTGTTGTAGGTTTTGTGCTTGGCAAATTAACCGCTAGGTTTATTCCGCTTTTGTTCAAGCCTAAACCGTAATTATTTTATAGCGCCTATTCACCCCCCCCTCTAGGAGACATCCACGATCTTTCAGACGTGTCCTTCAAAAATGACAAAAGGGGCTCCATGGCGATGGAGGGGCTCCATCCCGCTGATTGAAAGTCTGCGTCCAGTCATCCTCGTCAGCTTTCCTCGGCGGCTACCTCGCCGACATCGGGCGAAGAGGTCGTGGTAAAGCTCTTTTGGGCCATTCGCTCCTCGAGCTCCTCGGGAAGCGTATCTGGGCTTAGGTTGTGACACTATGGAGTGGGGGAGGGGTGGGGATGGGGATCTGTGGGAAAGGGGATGTTCTGCAGGCGTCATCTAAGAAACTCAGGGTGGCGAGGGTAGGTATATCGATGGGTAACCTGCACAGGCAGACCGACAAAGGTTGGGGATGGAGGCGCCGGCGTCGGCAGCAGTGACCTAGCTAGGTTTCGAGCGAGGGAGGGGTGGTGTGTATGTGTGAGCGAGGGATTTGGGGTGAGCGGGGGATTTGGGGGGTGTGTGTGGAGGGGGTCCAAGGTGGTGTTTGAGGAAATGCCACGGGTACTGAAAGTTTTACTAGGCTGGGGTAAAATGGCAGGGCTACCAAAAATTTGGATCAAGGGATTGAAGCAGAGTAGGGCGGGAGTAACAAACATCATACACGGTTAAAACATAATAATCATGTGCTATCAAACAGAAAAACATCCCTGCCGAGCAGATATATTTGAGATTGCAAAGGATGCAGGCGGGAGTAAAATGTCGGGGCTCTAGTTAAAAAAATGTCGGGGTTACTGAAAAACTGGATCAATTGATTAAAGCAGAACGGGAGTAATAGACATCACACACGGTCCACACATACTAACACTACTGGAATCTGGCATTTTGCCGTCCGCCACGTCTTTGCCGTCTGCCAGCTGACGGCAAAGAGGCACTTTGTCGTCCGCTTCCACAACGCAGACGGCAAAGAAAGTGCAGATGGCAAAAATGCTATTTGCTGTCAGCTGCTTCTTTGCCGTCGGCCAGCTGACGGCAAAGAGCTAGAAGGCAGACGGCAAAGAGCCAGGTGGGCCCCACAGGGCACGGCGTGGCTAGGTCAGATTTTTTGCCGTCCGCTAGCAGACGGCAAAAGAGGTGATTACTTTGCCGTCTGCTGGCGGACGACAATGTTAGTCCTTTGCCGTCTGCTTGCGGACGGCAAAGAGGAGACGTGGGCCAGCCCTAACGGTGGCCCTCGTTGTCGTCTGCTAACAGAAGGCAAAGAAGGGCCACTTAACGGGTCGAGCCGTATCCCCCCTCTCTCTCCCTCCCGTGCGCCCGCCTCTCTCCTCTGTCGCCGCCGCCGGCCATCCCCACCCCATCGCCCCGCCGTGCCCCACCGCCCCGCCGCGCCCCATCGCCCTGCCGTGCCCCGTCGCCCTGCCATGCCCCGTCACTGGAGTGGCCTGCGCCGGTCCGCCCCGGTGCCGGACCCCTCCTCGAGGTCCCTGCGCCGCCCCGCCCCACTGCCGTCCTCCTCCCCGAGGTAATTTTTTCTGTTTTTTCCTGTTTTTTTGTTCTCTATTTTCTTGATTTGTTTTACGTTAGTGCTAGGTTTAATTAGGTGTGGTTTTGAGTTTTTAGGTTTAGGTTAGTGCTAGGTTTAGGTGTAGTTTTGAGTTTTTAGGTTTAGGTTAGTGCTAGGTTTAGGTGTAGTTTTTTCCTGTTTTGTTTTAGGTTAGTGCTAGGTTTAAGAAGAGGAAAAAGGAGAAGAAGAAGAAGAAAAGGAAAAAAGAGAAAGAAGAAGAAGAAGAAGAAAAAGAGGGTTCCTCGGTGTCGATGGTACCCTAAATAGCAAGTATCTTCAGTGCGACGTACATGTGGCCGTCGGTGTCGAATACTACATCCACGTCCCACAAGTGACACAGGGGTCCTGCGTCCAGCAGCAACAGTTCTCGACGTCGATGGCGGTTGAACACCATTGCAAATTTTTCTGGCAGCCTCAGAGATGACGATTGAAAGCTAAGTGTTGAAACTTGAAACACCCAAACTAACTCAAGTTGGTTTGGTTGTTTGAAATTTCAAAACTTGGCTTTAATCCTCATTGCAGAGGCTGCCAGACAAATTCACCAAGGTGTTCGACCGTCATCGGCCACCAGAACTATTGTTGCGGGATGCCGGGTGTCGGCTTCACTTGTGGGATGTGGATCTAGTGTTCAACGCCGACCGCCTCATGTACCTTGCACCGATGGTAGTTGCTATTTAGTTTACCCGGGGACGAGCAGGTTAGAGGGTTCCTCGGTGTCAATGGTACCGTAAATAGCAAGTAACGTCAGTGCGAGGTACATGTGGCTGTCGGTGTCGAATATTGCTATGTTATTCATCTTTTGATTTAAATGTGCAGTTATTTCGTCGCTACGAGGGTCTGGTGTTCGACGATCTCTGTCCTTGCGTTCGTTGGTGAGCACAAATGACATCTCCTCCTCCCCCCTTCATTTGCTATTTTCCGATTTTCGTGCCGATGAAACTTGCTAGCTATAGGTGTCAATCATCAGTATGCGTAACCACTATGTGTCTCCCGTTCGAAAGGGTTACATCTATAAATATGCATGCATTTGCATATTTATAATCGTGATTCTTTCGAATTGTCCAACGTTATCCATGGACAGCCCGAGCATGTGTAGATTGGGTTCGTTTTCCCATATGCTCAGCTCCGGATCCGATGCAGAGTTTCGTCAGTGCCTCCCTGTTGTTCTCCGGGTACACATCCTCTCTGCTTATTGCCGAGACGTGTACAGGAGAACAGCGGGGAGGTGCTGCTAAAATTTTGTGTCAGATCCAGAGCAGAGCATGGGAAAATGAACTCGATCTACACATACTCGGGTGGGATTAGGACCTATCTTTACCTATTAGCATGTAGGTTGCATGGACGTAATAAAACTAACAAACTCCATTAACTGATGGATATGATTTTCTTAATTATGTATATATTTCTTGTGTGTGCAGTAGGAAGTCAATATGAGTGATCGTGCATGGATGTACACCGGTTACACTAGTCAGAAAGTTTGGACCGAGGAATGGTTAACAAAAACCAAGGGGTTTGTTAGAGCCGCATTTGCAAATGGCCAGGAATTTAGCTGGTGCCCCTGTGCCCGTTGCGACAACTATAAAAAGAGGGACGAACTTGAAATGAGTAAAGACATGCAGAAGTTTGGTTTTACGCCTGGTTACACGGTCTGGACATTACATGGTGAGTCTGCCCAACGTGCCAGAGCCGAGGTTCGTCGTTGCACCGACGAGCATGGTACCGGGACCGCAGACATGGTGCAAGACTTTGACGATGCTCGGGACTCGGACGAGGAGATGGAGGAATCTGCAAAGGCCTTCACTGAAATGTTAGAGTCCTCTCCACGAGCACACTGAGCTTTGTCAGCTGGATGCCATCTCACAAATAATGGCTTTGAAGGCTCAATTCAACTTGGGTAGAGAATTCTACGACGCGATAATGACAGTATTCAGACGATTTCTACCAAAAGGCCATGTGCTACCTCCAAACTTGTACCAGTCAGACAAAATCCTTCGTGTTCTTAAGATGCCCTATGAGAAGATACATGCCTGTGAGAAAGGATGTGTCTTATTTAGGCTTCAGTATGAGGACTTGAACTATTGTCTCATTTGCAATTCTTCCAGGTATGTTGTGGTAGACAACGGTATGGGTGAGAAGACGCAGACCAAAATACATGTTAATGTTCTTCGGAATATGCCAATCGTACCAAGACTTCAATTTCTTTTCATGGTCGAAGAGACGGCCAGACAGATGACATGGCACAAAATGGGCAAAAGAACCAAACTAGATGCAGATGGGAATGTGATGATGGTGCACACTGAAGGAAATATGCCCTAGAGGCAATAATAAAGTTATTATTTATTTCCTTATTTCATGATAATTGTTTATTATTCATGCTAGAATTGTATTAATCGGAAACATGATACATGTGTGAATACATAGACAAACAGAGTGTCACTAGTATGCCTCTACTTGACTAGCTCGTTAATCAAAGATGGTTATGTTTCCTAGCCATAGACATGAGTTGTCATTTGATTAACGGGATCACATCATTAGGAGAATGATGTGATTGACATGACCCATTCAGTTAGCTTAGCACCCGATCGTTTAGTATGTTGCTATTGCTTTCTTCATGACTTATACATGTTCCTATGACTATGAGATTATGCAACTCCCATTTACCGGAGGAACACTTTGTGTGCTACCAAACGTCACAACGTAATTGGGTGATTATAAAGGTGCTCTACAGGTGTCTCTGAAGGTACTTGTTGGGTTGGCGTATTTCGAGATTAGGATTTGTCACTCCGAATGTCGGAGAGGTATCTCTGGGCCCTCTCGGTAATGCACATCACATAAGCCTTGCAAGCAATGCAACTAATGAGTTAGTTGCGAGATGATGTATTACGGAACGAGTAAAGAGACTTGCCGGTAACGAGATTGAACTAGGTATTGGATACCGACGATCGAATCTCGGCAAAGTAACATACCGATGACAAAGGGAACAACGTATGTTGTTATGCGGTCTGACCGATAAAGATCTTCGTAGAATATGTAGGAACCAATATGAGCATCCAGGTTCCGCTATTGGTTATTGACCGGAGACGTGTCTCGGTCATGTCTACATTGTTCTCGAACCGTAGGGTCCGCACGCTTAAGGTTTCGATGACAGTTATATTATGAGTTTATGAGTTTTGATATACCAAAGGAGTTCGGACTCCCGGATGAGATCGGGGACATGACGAGGAGTCTCGAAATGGTCGAGACGTAAAGATCGATATATTGGACGACTATATTCGGAGTTCGGAAAGGTTCCGAGTGATTCGGGTATTTTTGGGGGTACCGGGGAGTTACGGGAATACGAGGAAGAAGCAATGGGCCTCAATGGGCCATACGGGAAAGGGAGAGGGGCTGCCTAGGGCAAGCTGCGTGCCCCCCCAAGGCCTAGTCCGAATTGGACTAGGGGGAGGGGCCGCACCCCCTCCTTCCTTTCCTTCCCTCTTCCCCTTCCTTGTCTCCTACTCCTACTACTTGGTAGGACTCCCCTAGGGCGCGCCATAGAGAGGGCCGGCCCTCCCCCTCCTCCACTCCTTTATATACGGGGGCAGGGGGCACCCCATGGACACACAAGTTGATCTTCGTGATCGTTCCTTAGCCGTGTGCGGTGGCCCCCTCCACGATATTACACCTCGGTCATATTGTAGCGGTGCTTAGGCGAAGCCCTGCGACGGTTGAACATCAAGATCGTCACCACGCCGTCGTGCTGACGGAACTCCTCCCCGAAGCTTTGCTGGATCGGAGCCCGGGGAGCGTCATCGAGCTGTACGTGTGTCAAGAACTCGGAGGTGCCGGAGTAACGGTACTTGGATCGGTTGGACCGGGAAGACGTACGACTACTTCCTCTACGTTGCGTCAACGCTTCCGCTTCGGTCTATGAGGGTACGTAGACAACACTCTCCCCTCTCGTTGCTATGCATCACCATGATCTTGCGTGTGCGTAGGAAATTTTTTGAAATTACTACGTTCCCCAACACACACATCGGATGGTGAAGCGTGGAAGCGCTTCGATGCATTACATAAGGAAAAAATGGCAGATCCAAGGCACCCTCGAGTCGCCGTCAGCACAGATGGGTTAAGTGTGTTTGGTCAAATGGCAACCCCATGCAGCTGTTGGCCCATGTTTGCCATTCCACCCAATCTCCCCCCACCAGGGAAGATTATGCAAAGAAAGAACATTTTCCTGACGTTGATAATTCCAGGGCCCAACTATCTGGGGAAGAATATGAATGTGTACATGCAGCCGCTTAAGTACGAATTGCAAGAATCTTGGGATAATGGGTTCAAGACATTCGACGCCTTTAGCAAACAGAACTTCATAATGTGTGCCTAGTACATGTACTCGATGCATGACTTGCTGGCATATGCGCTATTCGTTGGCTGGTGTGTGCATGGAAGGTTCCCATGCCCCACATGCAAGGGAGCTCTTGAGTTTCGTTGGCTGACGGCAGGGCACAAGTATAGTTGCTTCGACTTGCATAGACCGTTTCTACATCCTGACCATAAGTTCAGGAAAGACAAGAAGAACTTCATCAAAGGTAGAGTTGTCAAACACTCTGCACCACCTGCGTTGACAGGCCAACAGACCCTAGATCAGTTAAACGCTCTCGAGCCAGATCCAGAGCGTCCAGGATATTTCAAGGGGTATAATAAGGAACACGCCTGGACTCACAAGACATGCTTCTGGGATCTGCCTTACTTCAAATACCTCCTTTGCCCACACAACATCGACGTGATGCACACTGAAAAGAATATCGTTGAAGCCAATTTTGGTACATTGTTCGGCATAGAGGGGAAATCAAAGGATAATACTAAGGCTAGAGTCGATCAAGAGGAGCTATGTGATAGACCGTTACAAAACATGAAAGAACCAAAAGGAAAGGGGAACTTGTTGGGGATCGTAGCAGAAATCAAAAAAATTCTACGCATCACCAAGATCGATCTATGGAGTAATCTAGCAACGAGGGAAGGAGAGTGCATCTACATACCCTTGTAGATTGCTAAGCAGAAGCGTTCAAGTGAACGGGGTTGATGGAGTCGTACTCGTCGTGATTCAAATCACCGATGATCCTAGTGCCGAACGGACGGCACCTCCGCGTTCAACACACATGCAGCCCGGTGACGTCTCCCATGCCTTGATCCAGCAAGGGGAGAGGGAGAAGTTGGGGAAGACTCCGTCCAGTAGTAGCACGACAGTGTGGTGGTGGTGGAGGAGCGCGGTACTCTAGCAGGGCTTCACCAAGCACTACGAGAGACGAGGACGGAGAGAGGTAGGGCTGTGCCAAGAGGGAGATGTTCTCATGTGTTAGGCAGCCCCAAAACCTCCACTATATATAGGGGCAAAGGGGAGGGGAGGCGCCCTAGGGTTTCCCCTAGGGGGCAGCGGCCAGGGCAGATGGGATCTCCCCCTTGGGTGACTTGGCCCCCAAGCCAAGAGGTGGGAACCCTAGATGGGGCGCCCCAAACCCCCTAGTCACGTGGGAATAGGTGACGGGGCGCACAGCCCCTTAGTGGGCTGGTTTGCCCCCTTCCCTTGGCCCATGAAGCCCCCCAACACTTGCCGGGGCTCCCGAAACACCTTTCGGTCATGCTGGTCATCACCCGGTACCTCCGGAACACTTCCGGACTCCAAAACGCTTCGTCCAATATATCAATCTTTACCTCCGGACCATTCCGGAACTCCTCGTGACGTCCGGGATCTCATCCGGGACTCCGAACAACATTCAGTAACCACGTTTATCTATTCCCTATAACCCTAGCGTCATTGAACCTTAAGTGTGTAGACCCTACGGGTTCGGGAACAATGCAGACATGACCGAGACGTTCTCCGGTCAATAAACAACAGCGGGATCTGGATACCCATGTTGGCTCCCACATGTTCCACGATGATCTCATCGGATGAACCACGATGTTAAGGATTCAATCAATCCCGTATTCAATTCCCTTTGTCTAGCGTTATAGTACTTGCCCGAGATTCGATCGTCGGTATCCCGATACCTTGTTCAATCTCGTTATCGGCAAGTCTCTTTACTCATTCCATAACACATCATCCCATGATCAACCCCTTGGTCACATTTGTGCACATTATGATGATGTCCTACCGAGTGGGCCCAGAGATACCTCTCCGTCACACGGAGTGACAAATCCTAGTCTCGATTCGTGCCAACCCAACAGACACTTTCGGAGATACCTGTAGTGCACCTTTATAGCCACCCAGTTACGTTGTGACATTTGGTACACCCAAAGCATTCCTACAATATCCGGGAGTTGCACAATCTCATGGTCTAAGGAAATGATACTTGACATTAGAAAAGCTTTAGCATACGAACTACACGATCTTTGTGCTAGGCTTAGGATTGGGTCTTGTCCATCACATCGTTCTCCTAATGATGTGATCCCGTTATCAACGACATCCAATGTCCATGGTCAGGAAACCGTAACCATCTATTGATCAACGAGCTAGTCTACTAGAGGCTTACTAGAGACATGGTGTTGTCTATGTATCCACACATGTATCTGAGTTTCCTATCAATACAATTATAGCATGGATAATAAATGATTATCATGAACAAGGAAATATAATAATAACAACTAATTTATTATTGCCTCTAGGGCATATTTCCAACAGTCTCCCACTTGCACTAGAGTCAATAATCTAGTTCACATCGCCATGTGATTAACACTCACAGGTCACATCGCCATGTGACCAACATCCAAAGAGTTTACTAGTGTCACTAAACTAGTTCACATTATCATGTGATTAAGACTCAATGAGTTCTGGGGTTTGATCATGTTTTGCTTGTGAGAGAGGTTTTAGTCAACGGGTCTGCAACATTCAGATCCGTATGTACTTCGCAAATCTCTAGGTCATATTGTAAATGTTGCTTCCACGCTCCACTTGGAGCTATTCCAAATGGTTGCTCCACTATACGTATCTGGTTTGCTACTCAGAGTCATTCGGATAGGTGTTAAAGCTTGCATCGATGTAACCCTTTACGCCAAACTCTTTATCACCTCCATAATCGAGAAACATGTCCTTATTACTCCAAGGACTATTTTGACCGCTCTCTGGTGATCCACTCCTTGATCACCTTTGTACCCTCTTGCCAGACATGTGGCAAGGCACACATCAGGTGCGGTACTTAGCATAGCATACTGTAGAGCCTACGTCTAAAGCATAGGGGACGACCTTCGTCCTTTCTCTCTCTTCTGCCGTGGTTGAGCTTTAAGTCTTAACTTCATACCTTACAACTCAGGCAAGAACTCCTTCTTTGACTGATCCATCTTGAACACCTTCAAGATCATGTCAAGATATGTGCTCATTTGAAAGTACCATTAAGCGTTTTGATCTATCCTTATAGATCTTGATGCTCAATGTTCAAGTAGCTTAATCCAGGTTTTCCCTTGAAAAACACTTTTCAAATAACCCTATATGCTTTCCAAAAATTCTACATCATTTCTGATCAACAATATGTCAACAACATATACTCATCAGAAATTCTATAGTGCTCCCACTCACTTCTTTGGAAATACAAGTTTCTCATAAACTTTGTATAAACCCAAAATCTTTGATCATCTCATCAAAGCGTACATTCCAACTCCTAGATGCTTACTCCAGTCCTTAGAAGGATTGCTGGAGCTTCGCATACTTGTTAGCGTCTTTCTGGATTGTCAAAACCTTATTGTTGTATCACATACAACCTTTCCTCGAGAAAATTGTTGAGGAAACAATGTTTTTTGACATCCTATCTGCAAGATTTCATAAATAATGCAGTAACTGCTAATCCAATTCCAATGGACTCTTAGCATCGCTACGAGTGAGAAAGCCTCACCGTAGTCAACTCCTTGAACTTGTCAGAAAACATCTTAACGACAAGTCGAGCTTTCTTAATAGTGATACTTACCATCATTGTCCGTCTTCCTTTTAAAATCCATCTGTACCCAATAGCCTTACGACCATCAAGTAGTTCTTCCAAAGTCTACACTTTGTTTTCATACATGGATCCTCTCTCGGATTTTGTGGCCTCGAGCCATTTGCCGGAATCCGGGCCCACCATCGCTTCTCCATAGCTCGTAGGTTCATTGTTATCTAGCAACATGACCTCCAAGACAGGAGTACGTACCATTCTGAAGTAGTACGCATCCTTGTCGACCTACGAGGTTTGGTAGTGACTTGATCCGAAGTTTCATGATCACTATCATAAGCTTCTACTTCAATTGGTGTAAGTGCCACAGGAACAACTTCCTGTGCCCTGCTACACACTAGTTGAAGTGACAATTCAATAACCTCATCAAGTCTCCACCATCCTCCCACTCAACTTTCCGAGACAAACTTTTTCTCGAGAAAGGACCCGGTTCAAGAAACAATCCCTATTGCTTCCGGATCTGAATTAGGAGGTATACCCAACTGTTTTGGGTGTCTATGAAGATGCATTTTATCCGCTTTGGGTTCGAGCTTATCAACCTGAAACTTTTTCACATAAGCGTCGCAGCCCCAAACTTTTAAGAAACGACAACTTAGGTTTCTCCAAACCATAGTTCAAATGGTGTCGTCTCAATGGAATTACGTGGTGCCCTATTAAAGTGAGTGTGGTTGTCTCTAATGCCTAATCCATGAACAATAGTGGTAATTCGATAAGAGACATCATGTTACGCACCATATCCAATAGGGTGCAACTATGATGTTCGGACACACCATCACACTATGGTGTTCCAGGCGGTATTAATTGTGAAACAATTTCCACAATGTCTTAATTGCGTGCCAAAGCTCGTAACTCAGATACTCATTTGTATGATCATATCATAGACATTTTATCCTCTTGTCACGATGATCTTCAACTTCACTCTGAAATTACTTGAGCCATTCAATAATTCAGACTTGTGTTTCATCAAGTAAATATACTCAGTATCTACTCAAATCATCCGTTAAGTAAGAACACAACGATATCCACTGCATGCCTCAGCACTCATTGGACTGCACACATCAAAATGTATTACTTCCAACAAGTTGCTTTCTTGTTCCATTTTACTGAAAACGAGGCTTTCAGTCATCTTGCCCATGTGCTATGATTTGCATGTCTCAAGTGATTCAAAATCAAGTGAGTCCAAACGGTCCATCTGCATGGAGTTTCTTCATGCATATACACCAATAGACATGGTTCGCATGTCTCAAACTTTTCAAAAACGAGTGAGCCCAAAGATCCATCAACATGGAGCTTCTTCATGCGTTTTTATACCAATATGACTTACATGGCAGTGCCACAAGTAGGTGGTACTATCATTACTATCTTATATCTTTTGGCATGAACATGTGTATCACTACGATCGAGATTCAATAAACCATTCATTTTAGGTGCAAGACCATTGAAGGTATTATTCAAATAAACCGAGTAACCATTATTCTCCTTAAATGAATAACCGTATTGCGATAGACATAATCCAATCATGTCTATGCTCAACGCAAACACCAAATAACAATTATTTAGGTTTAACATCAATCTCGATGGTAGAGGGAGTGTGCGACGCTTGATCACATCAAGATTGGAAAACATTTCCAACACATATCGTCAGCTCACCTTTAGCTAGTCTCCATTTATTCCGTAGCTTTTATTTCGAGTTACTAACACTTAGCAACCGAACCAGTATCTAATACCCTGGTGCTACTAGGAGTACTAGTAAAGTACAAATTAACATAATGTATATCCAATATACTTCTATCGACCTTGCCAGCCTTCTCATCTACCAAGTATCTAGGGTAATTCTGCTCCAGTGGCTGTTCCCCTTATTACAGAAGCACTTAGTCTCGGGTTTTGGGTTCAACCTTGGGTTTCTTCACTAGAGCAGCAGTTGATTTGCTGTTTCATGAAGTATCCCTTCTTGCCCTTGCCCTTCTTGAAACTAGTGGTTTCACCAACCATCAACAATTGATGCTCCTTCTTGATTTCTACTTTCGCGGTGTCAAGCATCGCGAATATCTCAAGGATCATCATATCTATCCCTGATATGTTATAGTTCATCACGAAGCTCTAGCAGCTTGGTGGCAATGACATTGGAGAAACATCACTATCTCATTTGGAAGATCAATTCCCACTCGATTCAAGTGATTGTTGTACTCAGACAATCTGAGCACAAGCTCAACGATTGAGCTTTTCTCCCTTAGTTTGCAGGCTAAGAAAATCATCGAAGGTCTTATACCTCTTGACATGGGCACGAGCCTGAAATCCCAATTTCAGCCCTCGAAACATCTCATATGTTCCGCGATGTTTCGAAATCGTCTTTGGTGCCTCAACTCTAAACCATTTAATTGAACTATCACGTAGTTATCAAAACGTGTATGTCAGATGTTTGCAAATCCACAGACGACGTTCGAGGTTCACCACACTGAGCGGTGCAATTAAGGACACAAGCCTTCTATGAAGCAACGAGGACAATCCTCAGTTTACGGACTTAGTCCGCATAATCGCTACTATCAACTTTCAACTAAATTTTCTCTAGGAACATATCTAAACAGTAGAACTGAAGCGCGAGCTATGACATAATTTGCAAAAACCTTTTGACTATGTTCAGGATAATTGAGTTCATCTTATGAACTCCCACTCAGATAGACATCCCTCTAGTCATCTAAGTGATTACATGATCCGAGTCAACTAGGCCGTGTCCGATCATCACGTGAGACGGACTAGTCATCATCGGTAAACATCTTCATGTTGATCGTATCTACCATACGACTCATGCTCGACCTTTCGGTCTCTTGTGTTCCGAGGCCATGTTTGTACATGCTAGGCTCGTCAAGTCAACCTAAAAGTTTCACGTGTGTAAATCTGGCTTACACCCGTTGTATGTGAACGTTAGAATCTATCACATCCGATCATCACGTGGTGCTTCGAAACAATGAACTTTCACAACGGTGCACAGTTAGGGGGAACACTTTACTTGAAATTATTATGAAGGATCATCTTATTTACTACCGTCGTTCTAAGCAAATAAGATGCAAAAACATGATAAACATCACATGCAATCAAAAAGTGACATGATATGGCCAATATCATTTTGCTCCTTTTGATCTCCATCTTCGGGGCTCCATGATCATCATCGTCACCGGCATGCCACCATGATCTCCATCATCGTGTCTCCATGAAGTTGTCTCGCCAACTATTACATCTACTACTATGGCTAACGATTTAGCAATAAAGTAAAGTAATTACATGGCGTTGTTCATTGACACGCATGTCATACAATAAATTAAGACAACTCCTATGGCTCCTGCCGGTTGTCATACTCACGGACATGCAAGTCGTGATTCCTATTACAAGAACATGATCAATCTCATACATCACATATCATTCATCACATTCTTTTGGCCATATCACATCACATAGCATACCCTGCAAAAACAAGTTAGACGTCCTCTAATTGTTGTTTGCATGTTTTACGTGGCTGCTATGGGTTTCTAGCAAGAACGTTTCTTACCTACGCAAAAACCACAACGTGATATGTCAATTGCTATTTAACCTTCATAAGGACCCTTTTCATCAAATCCGATCCGACTAAAGTGGGAGAGACTGGCACCCGCTAGCCACCTTATGCAACAATTGCATGTCAGTCGGTGGAACCTGTCTCACATAAGTGTACGTGTAAGGTCGGTCCGGGCCGCTTCATCCCACAATACTGTCGAAACAAGATTGGACTAGTAACGGTAAGCATATTGAACAAAATCAACGCCCACAACAACTTGTGTTCTACTCATGCATAGAAACTACGCATAGACCTAGCTCATGATGCCACTGTTGGGGAACGTAGCAGAAATCAAAAAAATTCTACGCATCACCAAGATCAATCTATGGAGTAATCTAGCATTGAGGGAAGGGGAGTGCATCTACATACCCTTGTAGATCGCTAAGAGGAAGCGTTCAAGTGAACGGGGTTGATGGATTCGTACTCGTCGTGATTCAAATCACCGATGATCCTAGTGCCGAACGGATGGCACCTCCGTGTTCAACACACATGCAGCCCGGTGACATCTCCCATGCCTTGATCCAGCAAGGGGAGAGGAAGAGGTTGGGGAAGACTCCATCCAACAGCAGCACGACGGCGTGGTGGTGGTGGAGGAGCGCGGTACTCCAGCAGGGCTTCGCCAAGCACTACGAGAGACGAGGAGGGAGAGAGGTAGGGCTGCGCCAGGAGGGAGATGTTCTCATGTGTTAGGCAGCCCCAAAACCTCCACTATATATAGGGGCAAAGGGGAGGGGAGGCGCCCTAGGGTTTCCCCTAGGGGGGGCGGCCAGGGCAAATGGGATCTCCCCCTTGGGTGACTAGGCCCCCAAGCCAGGAGGTGGGAACCCTAGATGGGGCGCCCCAAACCCCCTGGTCACGTGGGAATAGGTGAGGGGGGCGCACAGCCCCTTAGTGGGCTGGTTTGCCCCCCTTCCCTTGGCCCATGAAGCCCCCCAACACTTGCCGGGGCTCCCAAAACACCTTTCGGTCATGCTGGTCATCACCCGGTACCTCCGGAACACTTCCGGACTCCCAAACCCTTCGTCCAATATATCAATCTTTACCTCCGGACCATTCCGTAACTCCTCGTGACGTCCGGGATCTCATCCGGGACTCCGAACAACATTCAGTAACCACGTATATCTATTCCCTATAACCCTAGCGTCATTGAACCTTAAGTGTGTAGACCCTACGGGTTCGGGAACCATGCAGACATGACCAAGACGTTCTCCGGTCAATAAACAACAGCGGGATCTGGATACCCATGTTGGCTCCCACGTGTTCCATGATGATCTCATCGGATGAACCACGATGACGAGGATTCAATCAATCCTGTATTCAATTCCCTTTGTCTAGCGGTATAGTACTTGCCCGAGATTCGATCGTCGGTACCCCGATACCTTGTTCAATCTCGTTACCGGCAAGTCTCTTTACTCGTTCCGTAACGCATCAACCCGTGATCAACCCCTTGGTCACATTGTGCACATTATGATGATGTCCTACCGAGTGGGCCCAGAGATACCTCTCCGTCACACGGAGTGACAAATCCCAGTCTCGATTCATGCCAACCCAACAGACACTTTCGGAGATACCCGTAGTGCACCTTTATAGCCACCCAGTTACGTTGTGACGTTTGGTACACCCAAAGCATTCCTACGGTATCTGGGAGTTTCACAATCTCATGGTCTAAGGAAAACTTGACATTAGAAAAGCTTTAGCACATGAACTACACGATCTTTCTGCTAGGCTTAGGATTGGGTCTTGTCCATCACATCATTCTCCTAATGATGTGATCACGTTATCAACGACATCCAATGTCCATGGTCAGGAAACCGTAACCATCTATTGATCAACGAGCTAGTCTACTGGAGGCTTACTAGGGACATGGTGTTGTCTATGTATCCACACATGTATCTGAGTTTCCTATCAATACAGTTATAGAATGGATAATAAACGATTATCATGAACAAGGAAATATAATAATAACAACTAATTTATTATTGCCTCTAGGGCATATTTCCAACAGAACTGGACGAAGTGAAAGGCATGGTTCAATCTTGGAAGGCCAGCTATGAAGGAAATTATTTTATGGGTGAAAATGCAATTGATGTTCCCCGATAGGTATGCAGCAAATCTAAAGAGGGGAGCGAATCTTCAAAAATTGAAAATATTTGGTCTAAAAAGTCATGATTGGCACATATGGATTGAGCGGATAATGCGGTGATGTTGTGTGGCTTCATCCCTGAGGATCAATGGCTAGTACTGGCAGAGCTGAGCTATTTCTTCCGTGTCCTTTGTGCGAAAGAACTATCGCCTGGCCTCCTAGAAGAAATGGAACAGTTCGCACCAGAGTTGATCTGCAAGTTAGAGAAGATCTTTCCGCCAAGCTTCTTTAATCCAATGCAACACTTGATTTTGCATCTCCCGACCGAGGCACGATTGGGGGGGCGTGCAAAATCATTGGTGCTACTCAACTGAGAGGATGCAGAAGACGCTTCGAGCAAAATGTAAAAATAAACGTAGAATAGAAGCATCGATGGTGGAGGCATTCATCACTAAGGAGGCGGCAAACTTCGTGACAGTACACTACGAAGACAAAAATCATCATTTGCATAATCCGAAGCCTCGGTACAATGCTGACGAACCTCAAAAGGGTCAATCCAACCTCAGCCTATTCAAAGGGAATCTCGCACCAGCCAATGGTTGGAAACCAGTAAGGTTGGATGTTGAAGAATGGCGGACCATTTCGCTGTATCTCTTCGACAACCTAACAGAAGTGCGGCCGTACATCGAGTAAGATCTCGGTACATTGTTTCACAACTTCTAATTCCTTTGAACTTCTCTTATTCTTGGATATTTGATGCAGTCGATACGTCGCCATATTCTCGTATGGAGCGGTGATCCAAAAGGATTCCGTCGAAGAGTATGAGTTTCTAGCAAAACAAGGAGCCGAACATCCCGGTTTCATCTCTTGGTTCAAAAAACGGTAATTTGCATTAGACCCTTTCTTTTCTTTATAGCGACTAATGCAACAATCCTTTCGTATTAAACTTGTAGGCTAATTCAGAGATTATGGATGCCAAATTGATACAAGTAGCTAATGGTTTTGACTATAAGGTCCGTTCATTCGACAAATACGACATAAACGGGTATCGCTTTCGTACCTATGGCAAAGAGCTATCTATGGCCGACCGAAAGTCTACAAATTGTTGTGTCTCTGCTATCGGCGAAGGAGATATCGAGTATTATGGAAGAGTTGAAGCAATTTATGAACTTGAATTCTATGGTGAAAACCCACCAAACGTCGTAGTCTTCAGATGTTATTGGTTCCAGCCGAGGGAGACTAGAAGGACTCATGAACATATAGGGCTAGTCGAAATCAAACAAAGCACCCATTTGGATGTTCCCGATGTCTATATTACGGCTCGACAGGCAATCCAAGTTTTCTATCTACCGTGGTCCTATCAAGGTGATCAAAATCTCAGTGGTTGGGACATCGTTTATGAAGTGTCGCCAAGTGTTAGACCACCTCCCCCAAGGAAAAGGATTATGAACCTCACATTAACCAAGACACATATGACGAAGGAGAATTCTTCCAAGAAACACGTCTTTCCAAAAAAACGTTTCAAGAACCGCTCTACTCCACCCGAGAACATTGAAGTACACAACGATAGTGAAAACGACTTCACCACTGAGCCGGAACAAGAAGAGCCGGAAGAAGAAGAATTTACTACTGCAGATGACCTGTCAATGCTTGAACAATTACATAAAGTTGGCCTTCCACATGATGATGCATTTATTAATGATGATGATGAGCACGTCATTACCGATAGTAATGATGATGATGCTTTTATTAATGATGATGACGAGCACGTCATTATCGATAATGATTATTAGGTATTCAAATTTTTATGTTGTACTTGATTTATATAGTTATTTGTATGATTGTATGACTTATATAGTTGGTATTTATAATTTTCTTACTTTGTATGATTGTTTATTATACATAGTGCCATGGTCTTGATTTCCGTCCCGGTCGGCCCTCGCCCGCTTTATGATTCGGATGTGGTAAATTCTCTTTCATAACTATTTGTTGCATTTCGCATTTATAACAATTATGGCCATCAAGTTGACATAGAGATATTTTAATCTAGGAGGTATGTGAACCGGAATTTGAAACGGACCCTCTTGTCGAGAAGTTAAATTTAGTTGGAAAGGAAAATGAGTATTTGAAAGAAAAAATTAAAAGAATTGAACAAGAGAAGATGACATTGGAGTTGTATGTTGTCGATGCCCTCGATGATCACAAGATGAAGATGAATGCAATGCGCTTGAAGATGGATGCAATGCACCTGAAGCTTAAGAAGATTAGAAAATATGCCATTGATAATGAGGCTTGGTATCATTATGCTGTTGGATCAATTGTTACCTTAGTTGCGATCTTCATCACATTTGTTGTGATGAGGGTAACTTTTCTCTAGTGTTTTGCTTTACAAATGGATACTTAGCTTATTTTCCTCCCAAATGGCATAATTACCTAAGTTAGATAAAAAATAAGCTATACTTAGCTTATTCAGTTCATTTATGACATACTTAGCATACTTAGGTAAAAATGGCATGATAATCTTTGTTAGCTCCAAAATGATATAGTCTTAGCTTACTTTCCTCAAAAATGACGTAATAACCTTACTAAGCTCCAAAATGACCTATTTACCTACCTTAGCTCTAAAATGACCTACACTTAGCATTTTTACCTAGCTTAGCAATAAAATGACATTTTTACCTACCTTAGTTGGAAGAAGAAGATAAAGAAGAGGAGAGGAGAAAAAGAAAGAGAAGAAAAAAATCTTCTTCTTCTTCTTCTTCTTCTTCTTCTTCTTCTAACTAGTATTCTTCTTCTTCTTCTTCTTCTTCTTCTTCTTCTTCTTCTTCTTCTAACTAGTCTTCTTCTTCTTCTTCTTCTTCTTCTTCTTCTTCTTCTAACTAGTCTTCTTCTTCTTCTTCCTTTTCTAACTTTCATCTTTCTTCTAACTAGTCTTCTTCTTCTTCTTCTTCTTCTTCTTCTTCTTCTTCTTCTAACTTTCATCTTTCCCAATTTGCAGATTTGCTTTACATGAGGAAGCTTGGATTCATTGAGTGTACTATTCTTCTGGTGCTTCCTTGTTGTTTATGAAAACTTGTTTGGATATGTATGTCTACATGGATATGTTGTTGGAAACTTGTTTCTGGTTATGTATATATGGATATGTTGGACTTTGTTGAACTATGTTGTTGGATTGGATGAAATATGTTGTTGGACATGTTGTTGGATATGTTGAATATGTATGCATGTATATATGTGTTTGAAACCATGTCTAATTAATGGGATTTAAATAAAAACAGGGGATATATAGCCTCTTTGCCGTTGGCTAGCGGATGGTAAAGAGCTTTGCCGTCCGCTAGCAGACGGCAAAGAGGACACATGGCAGTCACCTGTTCAAACTGGGAACACTGGCTGCCTATTTGGTCATTTTGCCGTCTGCTGGCACATGGCAAAGTGACCAGCTATGCCGTCTACCAGCAGACGGCAAAGATTCAAACCTCTTTGCCGTCTGCTGGCGAACGACATATCTCGACACGTGGCAGCTTCCCAGTGCTGCCTAGCTGGGCTCTTTGCCGTCTGTCAGCAGACGACAAAGATCTTTGACTCTTTGCCGTCTGCTAGCAGACGACAAAGAGCGTCGTTAACCCCCTAACGGCTCTCACGCCACCGCACTGCCGTCCGCTGTCTTTGCCGTGTGCTGGCCTCAGATGGCGGTCGGTGTAATCCTTTGCCATCCGTTTCTAAGAATCGGACGACAAAGAAGGCCTTTGTTGGCAGACGTTCATCCAGACAGTTTGTCGTACGCTAGCGGACGGCAAAGAATTTTGCCGTCCGTGATCTATGCCTTTGCCGTCCGCCATGGCGGACGACAAAGAAGTTGATTCCAGTAGTGTAATCATGTGCTATCAAACAGAAAAACCCCTCTAGGCGGGTAGATATTTTTGAGATTGCAGGGAGTAGATATTTTTGAGAGCGGGAGGGAAGCCTCGTGGAGCCCAATCTACTATGATGGTGTGGGTGACATGGGCAGGGGCGCGGCACAAGGGTAATCCTAGGGAACCTTGTCTGTTGCGTACCCAATCGCAGACGATTGCTGCATCCGACTCGTCAGCAGTTTTTAAATTTGGCGGAAAAAACGTGGGAAAGGGTCAGAACACGAACACACTTGCATGTGGACCAAATATATGTATGAAAAGGGTGGTTTGATGTTCAAATACCCAATGAACAACTTTGATGTGGCACCTGTCGCACAAGGCACACGTTATTATTGCTAGACCCCCCCCCACACACACACACACACTTCATGTTGGCGAGAGGGGAATCCTAGCTATGAACGCATGCCCCCAAATAGCTAGGTCTGACACATCACTCTACCTGTAACACAAAACCGAAAGGAGTACATCGTGGTCAACCCCCTTGCTTCCGATCAAATGTGGACCGTGTGTGGGCCCATAGATGTGTTCTTGTGACATGAGATGGGTGAGTCCACATACGAACCACACCTGCGGGTGGCCTGGTATGTTGTGTGTGTGAACGGTGTGGTGTGATATTTAAATAACCAAATTACAAATTTGATGTAGCACATGTGCATCGCAAATTAACCGAACATCCCCGACCCCACACTGGTACAACGACGTGCTAAACAAATGGTTTTTAACCCCTTTCCATGATGGCATTTGGAACCATCGCCAAGTGAGTGTGGGCGATAGGGGGGTCCTTCCCACACGACCCAGAAATCATCGGGGATAGGCCCTCCTGGGACCCAGGCTAGGGCCATGTGCGATCGAGCGAGGCATCAAAACCCAATCATTTCCGTAGGTATGTACATCCCACGCGGTGAATTCCGGAAAATCTTTTCCGTAGGTATGTACATCCCACACGGTGAATCCCAGAAAATCATTTCCGTAGGTATGTACATCCCACGCAGTGAATCCTAGAAAAACATTTCCGTAGCTATGTATATCACACACAGTTCTTTGTGTGGAAACGTTTGTGCAAGGTGGCCTAACGCAAATAGTTCGCTGCCGGAAGCCGTGTGTGATTGTTAGTTGATCGAACACGCCTACTTTCTATAAACCGTGCGAGTTGTTTGAGTTCATCACCCACGGTGCTGTCTGAGTAACCGTCTGCAATAGAAAACCCCAATAAGTAGGGTAATTAGCCTATTATTGATAATCCATCTACTAATCAAACTGATATTTCTTATAAAACACACCAGATATTTCATATCCATATAAAAGCAACCAGGATTTCATAATCAAATTACATCAGATAGCTTCGGCACTCAGTTACGCCATTACACAACAGCACCAAGTTTCACATGCAGCATCAAAAACCTTTGGAAAGTAGCATCATACACGGTAAATAGACAGATGAATCTCATCTGGGAAACTGCAGAAGCGGAAGGCAAATATTGAGCCTTCAGTGATGTTGAATGTCTCTGCAACTTTAGGCCAGTGGCTATGGATAATTGCCCGCCCAACCTTTGTCCTCTTCAGCAAGACTTCAATATTGTATCGTGGTTGTTCAATGAATACCTTCCTCGCCTCTTGACCATGCAGGTGGTTTGAGAGGTAATCATTGGTGAACTGCTTTGAAAAGTACTGAAAACAAAGCTATGCATAAATCGCTATTGTAAATTTTGAAATGGCTCAAGGGGTAAAAACAAGGTAAAAGAGTTGGTACCATCCTATAGTTGACTGATGTCTTGTTCATTGTGCAAGCAAAGATCTTGCTGTTATTCGTTGCAAGTTTCTTCATCCTAACAATCTTTCTGAGTTTCTCGACTTGACAGATATTCATGGACATCTCATTTCCCCATATGCAAAATGGATCGAATAGTGGGTCTAAGCCCCTGACAGCAGGACCTACATGTGCAAGACCAAATTGTAATAAACCTACATATTAGAATGACTCCTGCAACTGCACAATAATGTGCTATTAGCCAAAGGACCCTGCTTGAACAAACCTCGATGGTAAACCGCAGTGTCTCCCATTGTTTCCCTGCAACACACATAAGGAAGATCTTGACCAGGTTAACTGAGAGTTGCCATACTATCAGTAGAATATGTATTGAGTACAGCCAAATTCGATTGGTGTCACGTGCATAACAATACAAAATTGTACCCATAGCAAATGAAAATCAAATTGCAGAACTAAATCAAACAGTTAAATGGACAGCAGACCAAATGAACCAAAACAGTTAACTGAGCACGACATTGCAGAATAGAAACATGTACTAGAAGATAAGACAGTTAACAAAACAAAGAATGATTGAGAACAATACTACAAAATGTAGCAATTGTTGGACCAAAGTGTTAACAGAACATTACATTTTAGAGGACCAAACTATTAACTAAACATCAGATTGCATATTAACATTACAAAGGACAAATCACTAGAAGGCACTGGCGGTGGCCTCGAGAAAATAGCATGAACTGTATTTTAAAGTAGACAACCACGTGCTGGTGTCGACGGTGGCCTCGAAGACGAGGTGCTCCTCCAAGATCTGGCGGTCGACGCACATGGCAGCCATAGCGATCTCGTGCGCAGGTGCGGTCGCATGCTACTGAGCTCCATGTTATACTGCGTGCAAAATGCTGCGGGCGGCGCTTAATTGGAGGAGGGGGCAGTGATTTCGGTGGAAGGTGTTGCGCCGTCGGTCGGGGCATGTGGGACGGGAAAGGAGGAGGATGGCGTGGGTGGGTGTGGATTACCTGACCATATCAACGAGGCCGCACAGCAAGAAGAAGGGTCGGCGGCGAGGAGGCCGTGCAGCCAGAAGAAGGGTCGCCGGCGAGGAGGCGGCACTGCAAGAAGGGTCGCCAGCGAGGAGGCGGCGCTGCAAGAAGAAGGGTAGCCGGCGAGGAGGCGGCACTGCAAGAAGAAGGGTCACCGGCGAGGAGGCTGAGCTGCCAGTAAGCAGCAGTGTAGGTTTGAACTTGGAAAGCAAGGAGGAACAGTGGAAATGTGGCTTTTGGTAGGAGGGAGGGGGCGGGGAGATAGATATTTCCGTGGTGGCAAAAACAATTCGCTGGGTGCCGCGAGAAACTGGCGCGCAAGTGTGGTTCAAGCAGGGGCGGTGGACTGTAGACGACGAAGCTTCCTGCGTAAGCCAGACAAGACGGTGCACCAAGAAATTTTATATCGCATCCCACACGATTCTTTCTAGTAAGCTGTTTGTGGTATACCTGATTTTTTTCATTATGTTTTGAAAGACAAAATGGTGTTACGGAGGGAAAGCATGGTGTTTGAATTGCTAGAACATTTACGTACAGTGCACATGCAACTAGTACATGAGTGTCGTGTTTAAATTTCAAATTATTCCGGGTTTGTTTGGCATTTTTATTCATTAATTGAGTATCTAGGCCTTTAATGTGCATAATTCAAATTTGAACTACAAGCACATGCTCCAATGCACCAAAGTTTGTTGAAAAATCACATGTGTGTCTTTGGGTGAATTTATAGGTCCCATGCAAGAAATGGGAATGAAATTCAAACATCTGGGCATCGTGGCTCGGCTGGAAAGATTAAGAAACTTGGTTTTTAAATTCCTGTAAATCCGAAACACGCCTGAAAATCATGAAACTTGGCATGGTGTCATGACATGGCACCAACATGCTGCAGTAAATTTTTAGCCGAATTGGGACAAACTTTGGTGTAAGCTTCTTGCAAACCGGAGCTTCCCTCAAGAAGGCTCGTGGTTCCGAGAGCGAACGTGTCATCTCTGTGTGCGAAACGAGTTACATACACTGCCTTCTCCCGCCTTAATTTTTTTATACAGGCAAATTAGACCAAATAGAAGTATTGTGCTAAATTTTGGAATTATTCCGGGTTCGTTTCGCCTTTTTTATACATTAATTGAGTTTCTGCGCATTTAATGTACAAAATTCAAATTTGAACTACAAGCACATGCTCCAGTGCACCAAAGTTTGTTGAAAAATCACATGTGTGTCCTTGGGTGTATTTATAGGTCCCATGCAAGAAATGGGAATGAAATTCACACATCTGGGTGTCGTGGCTCGGCCGGAAAGATTGAGAAACTTGGTTTTTAAATTCCTGTAAATCCAAAACACGCCTGAAAATCATGAAACTTGGCATGGTGTCATGACATGGCACCAACATGTTGCGGTAATTTTTTGGCCGAATTGGAACAAGCTTTGGTGTAAGCTTCTTGCAAACCGGAGCTTCCCTCAAGAAGGCTCGTGGTTCCGAGAGGGAACGTGTCACCTCCGTGTGTGAAACGAGATACGTACACTGCCTTCTCCCACCTTAATTTTTTACACAGGCAGATTAGACCAAATAGAAGTGTCGTGCTAAATTTTAGAATTATTTCGGGTTCGTTTGGCCTTTTTATACATTAATTGAGTTTCTGCACATTTAATGTGCATAATTCAAATTTGAACTACAAGCACATGCTCCAGTGCACCAAAGTTGGTTGAAAATCACATGTGTGTACTTGGGAGTATTTATAGCTCCCATGCAAGAAATGAGAATGAAATTCAAACATCTGGGCGTCCTGGCTTGGCCGGAAAGATTGAGAAACTTGATTTCAAATTCCTGTAAATCCAAAACACGCTTGAAAATCATGAAACTTGGCATGGTGTCATGACATGGCACCAACATGTTGCGGTAATTTTTTTGGCCGAATTGGAACAAGCTTTGGTGTAAGCTTCTTGCAAACCGGAGCTTCCCTCAAGAAGGCTCGTGGTTCCGAGAGGGAACGTGTCACCTGCGTGTGCGAAACGAGATACGTACACTCCTTCTCCCGCCTTAATTTTTTTACATAGGTAGATTAGACCAAATAGAAGTATCGTGCTAAAGTTTGGAATTATTTCGGGTTTGTTTGGCCTTTTTTACACATTAATTGAGTTTCTGCGCATTTAATGTGCGTAATTCAAATTTGAACTACAAGCACAGGCTCCAGTTCACCAAAGTTGGTTGAAAAATCACATATGTGTCCTTGGGTGTATTTATAGGTCCCATGCAAGAAATGGGAATGATCCCATGCAAGAAACGGGAATGAAATTCAAACATCTGGGCGTCGTGGCTCAGCCGGAAAGATTGAGAAACTTGGTTTTTTAATTCCTGTAAATCCAAAGCATGCCTGAAAATCATAAAACTTGGCATGGTGTCATGACATGGCACCAACATGTTGTGGTAAATTTTTTGGCCGAATTGGGACAAACTTTGGTGTAAGCTTCTTGCAAACCAGAGCTTCCCTCAAGAAGGCTCGTGGTTCCGAGAGGAAACGTGTCACCTCCGTGTGTGAGACGAGATACGTACACTGCCTTCGCCCGCCTTAATTTTTTTATACAGGCAGATTAGACCAAATAGAAATATCGTGTTAAATTTTGGAATTATTTTGGGTTCGTTTGGCCTTTTTATACATTAATTGAGTTTCTGTGTATTAATGTGCATAATTCAAATTTGAACTACAAGCACAGGCTCCAGTGCACCAAAGTTGTTTGAAAAATCACATGTGTGTCCTTGGGTGAATTTCTAGGTCCCATGCAAGAAATGTGAATGAAATTCAAACATCTGGGCATTGTGGCTCGGCCGAAAAGATTGAGAAACTTGGTTTTTTCATTCCTGTAAATCCAAAACACGCCTGAAAATCATGAAACTTGGCATGGTGTCATGACATGGCACCAACATGCTGAGGTAATTTTTTAGGCCGAATTGGAACAAGCTTTGGTGTAAGCTTCTTGCAAACCGGAGCTTCCCTCAAGAAGGCTCGTGGTTTCGAGAGGGAACGTGTCACCTCCGTGTGTGAAATGAGATACGTACACTGCCTTCTCCCACCTTAAACTTTTTACATAGGCAGATTAGACCAAATAGAAGTATCGTGCTAAAATTTGGAATTATTCCGGGTTCGTTTGGCCTTTTTTATACATTAATTGAGTTTCTGCGCATTTAATGTGCATAATTCAAATTTGAACTACAAGCACAGGCTCCAGTACACCAAACACTGCTGCGCGTCGGTCCTAAACAAATGGTTTAAAACCCCTTTCCGCGACGGCATCTGGAACAGTCTCCAAGTGAGTGTGAGCGATAGGAGGGTCCTTCCCACACAACCCATAAACCTTCGACGATATGCCCTCCTCGCACACACGTTCAGCAAAATGAGGTCGTGTGCGACCGGCGAGCGCTCAAATACGGAAATACATACAATACAGATAAAAAAACAATTATACAGTGAAATTGTTTCCGGTCGCAAGTACATCCCACACAGTCAGTCCCCGCTAAACGTTTTCGTTCGTATGCACATCTCACACAGTCGCTCCAAGGAAAACATTTCCGTTCACAGGTACATCTCACACATTTTTTCCCGTTAAATCGTTTGTGATAGCATTGTCATTGCACAGGATATTAATAATTTTATCATTTGCATTATTGAATGCATCACACACGGTGCGTAGAAAGAAACTATGTGGCAAATGCTGTCCACGACACACACTTTTTGTGTGATAAACGTTTGCGCAAGGTGGCCTAACGCAAACAGTTTTCAAGAGGATGTCGTGTGTGCACTGGAGATTGATCGCACACGTAGTGGATCTTGGAAACGTTTCTGATCTCCACGTATATCCCAGACGTTTCGCTCTCACAAACCGTGTGCAGTGTAATCCCTATTTAATCAATAATTAATCCAATTAATCCCTAATTTAAAAATATCATGTTATGAATTTGAAAGTAGGCAATCACTTATTTCATATCCAACCATGTTTATTACAAATATAGGTTCAACCACGAATCCATAATTCAATGCACAGGTACATATACTGAAGAACTACAAAAGCACCAAGTAAAGAATGATGAACCACAGTTGTACCAAAGATTGTAAAGAGAGAGGCGAAAGACATTCTGGTTGTTGGAGAAGGTGAAGCAGAATGCCCATATTGTGCCCTCCTTCGTGCGTAAGGCGCGCACGAATCTAGGCTAACCCATTGTGATGGCCGCCCGTCCATCCTTCACTGTCTTCATTAGGACTTCTCGATGCTCATTGTAGTCTGGATGAAATACTTTAACCTTCATTGCATGTCCACCAATCATGTACTTTGCGAGGTAATCTTGAGTGAACTGCTTCGGGAACCACTGGGAACGAAAAAGATTCAGACATTGTTGTCTAACAACTCATTATGGGTAGTAAAAAGAGAAGGCTGCAGAGTTTGTAGTTACCATCCTACAGCTCACTGTTGTGTTGGATAGAGCATAAACAAATAATTTGCTTGCCACCATTTGTATCTTTTTGCTAATAATCCTTATCAGTTTCCTCACTTGATGCTTGTTCATCAATATCTCATTGCCCCATACGCAAAATGGGTCGATGCGTGGATCCTTGCCAAGGGCATATGTACCTACAAGCAACAAGTCAATATTGGAAGTTAACTAGTGTCCAGGCCTGGATCTATATGCACTACATTATGGAACGACGGGGGGAGTACAAGCCGAGGATGAAGCTAACCTCGGCGGAAAATGGTGGCCACTCCCGTTGTTGTCCTGCATAAGTAGTGGAAAGGCATGATAAGTACAGCAATCTTAACATCAAACAAATATAGCAAAGGTAAACAACATCATCTCCAAATGATAGCTTGAATGTGTTGGTTTCAGCATGTTGTTAAAGCAGATATAAAATGGAAGGCAATGTTACCGACAGCAGGCTTAACAACCATCAAATATTGCAATTCAAATTGGTATTGTTGAAAATGAATAGAACATAGGTAATGCTTAAACATCATACTGGATAAATGTGTAAAACTGAAATAAAGGGCATGTGTTAACTACACCAGGAATAGCTGGAACCAAATATAGCCGTTCAAACTGGTATTGATGTAGTCGAGCGGCACAGTTCCGACTTGCACATAATGAACCACACATTGTGAATGACTGAAATAAACAAGGCATAAATGACCAGTATAACAACCAAATATAGCCATTGAAAGCTGGACAGAGTCTCACTTCAACCAACCTATCAAGCAAATACAGATAAACATGGCACATGCTTGAAAACTGGACAAATGCTCACTGCAACCAACCTAACAAGCAGATAAAGGTAAATAAGGCATCTGCTTGATAAGTGGAGAAATGCTAAAAAAAGGAACCTAACAACCAAATACAGATAAACAAGGCATCTGCTTGATAACTGGACAAATGCTAAAAAAAGCAACCTAACAACCAAATACAGATAAACAAGGCATCTGCTTGATAACTGGACAAATGCTAAAAAAAGCAACCTAACAACCAAATACAGATAAACAAGGCATCTGCTTGATAACTGGACAAATGCTAAAAAAAGCAACCTAACAACCAAATACAGATAAACAAGGCATCTACTCGGTAACTAAAAAATGCTCACTCCAACCAACCTAACAACCAAATACAGATAAACAAGGCATCTACTCACTATAAACAACCAAATATAGCCATTCGTGAAACTAAAGTGGACAATTCATACTTAAACATCACATAGACCTATTGAACAATACATTTTTGCATAACTGAAATAATTAAACATGGCACAGTTAAATCACCGCACGGCAAATGCTACTACAACAAAGGGTACGGGTTGGCAAGCTAGAAAAGGTAATATTTGCTGATAGAATGTTGCCTCACATTTCATGGACGGGATCCTTCCAGTTGGAAGAGCACAGACCCATGGTGCGCTCTCTGATGTCACAGATGGGCTGTTTCACCTTGGAAGAACCTTGTGGGTGCCCTCCTCCTAGTCGTGGTCGTGGTCAATGAGATCTGACTTGGCAATTGAGGATCCCAAGCTGCCTCCATAGAACGTGTCCTTCAGAAGTGACAAAATGGGCTCGATGGCGTATAAAGCTCACAAATCCTTGACCGCTTGGCGGAGGAGATTAGCGGAACCAGAGCGGTTGGGGATGGACCACTTAACATGTGACATGGCCCGCATGAAGCCGTCGGTGTGGACGAGCTTCATGTCGTAGCCAGCTTTCCCGAGATACAGTAATACACTAGCCCGCTGACATGAAGCCTTCGGCATGGCAATGTAGTGAACATCTTCGCCGGCTTCCGCAGCGACGTGTTGCTCCGGGATCGATAGGCCGGGGCGAACGGCAGCCACCTCGCCAACGTCCGCCAGAGAGGCCATGATAAACCTCTTCTTGGCCGAACGCTCGTTGAGCTCCCAAGGATACATGGTCGAGCCTAGGCTGCGACATTCTATAGCAGGGGATGTGGATCTGGCGGGGAGGGACATCGCATGCCTCATCAAAAAACTCAGGGGAGTGGGGCAACGGTATGGGAATCGCTGGATAACCTGAACTTTATTATCTAAGCTAGGAGGAACGGGCAGACTGGCAGGGTTGCCGGCGACGCCGGCGGCCGCCGCGAGCTAGGGTTCGAAGGGGGGGAGGGGGCAGGTGGGGGACTATGGAGGGGGGGTGTTTGAGGATACGTCGCGGCTACTGAAAATTTTAGTAATGGTGGGTGGAGATGGTGGTGGATGAGGGAGGGTGGAGGTTCAAATGCGGGGCGGTGCTGGAGGAGTGTGGGCGACGGTTGAAGTACGGCGGCTACTAAAATTTGGGTACAGGAATTGATGCGGGGCGGCAGTGCCCAAGATCGCGCACGGTCCAATAACAATATGCATGTATGATAATAAGGAAAAGTGGCGCGGATCCTCCGATTTTTGCAATGCTCAAGGCAGGTAGTTTGTTTTTCATATTTCTAGCTAGCTAGTCTATCGCACACGGTTCGTCCTAATTTCCAAATAAACTTACCCGCCTTTAGCTTCCACATGTGGTGGTTTTACAACGCACTTGCATCGCACACGGTTAAGCCAGTACCTCCACCCTTTGCTCGTGCTTGCGCGGTCGTGGTGATTTCAGTGCACTTGCATCGCACACGGTTGAGCCAGTACCTCCACCCTTTGCTCGTGCTTGCGAAGTCGTGGTGATTTCAGCGCACTTGCATCGCACACGGTTGAGCCAGTACCTCCACCTTAATTTGCTCGCGCTTGCGCTGTCATGGTGATTCACATCACACTTGTATCGCACACAGTTAAGATATTATACCCCGTGTCTGTTGAGGATCATCAGAGTCTTTGCAGCAAAACATAACGTTAGGGAGGGTCAAAAGACAGCCACACCAGCATGTGGCCCAAATATATATGAGTGAAAAGGGTGGTATGTGATGTTCAAAATTCCAATGCACAACTTTGACCCCGCGAGCCCACGGTTGGGCACGTCATTGAAGATCCATGAGAGGGGCCAGAAGTCAAGAACCACCTAGAAGTGGCCAAATATATGTACGAATATTGGGGATGTTTAAAACTTTAAATACACAATGCATAACTTTGGTGGCACCTGCCTCGCAAACCCGAAAGCACCCTAACAACCACCTAGCTAGGATACATATAATGGCATAATGTCGTACCTAGCTAGGATGCTTGGCCCACCACCTCCCACTTCGTGTCAGCAGGGCGGATGCACGTAATGATCGATACTTTGGTCATACATGCATGTCGTCATGACCTACCATAAGACGGACCAATGAATCTTTCGTTTGGTCAAATGACAGTTGTTGTTGTCGATAAACCGCTTGGGCCAATAGATTGAACCATCATAAACATCGCACGAGAGGGACCACAAAACCAGCACCTCTTGCATGCGGCCCAAAATGATGTACGTTGGGAAGGGGTGATGTGTGTTTTCAATATAGAATAATGTACAATTTAGATGTGGTACCTACCTCTCGATACAGACAACAACCATGAAGGCAAGGTAGTTAAGGACGAGATACATACGCAGGGTTTCATGTAGGTCAAACCCAGCAATCCAAGCATCTGGGAGGGAATCCTGACAATGCATGAGCTCGAGCTTTGGTTGACCGACATTTGATGGTGACCAGCCCTAACATGAAATAGGAGGAATCCATTCATGTCCAACACATACCCCTCATTATCGGTCAAAGGGGTGATATATATACACTCAGGGAGCCCACAGATACCAGTGTCGTCACAAAAAACCGCACAAGGGAGACGTGGTCGATCAGAAGACCCGCATCCACTGCATGTGGCCCAAAAATATGTATGGGTACGATGGTGTATGATGTGTTTAAATCCCAAATGCACAACTTCGATGGGCCACGCCAAGTACATTACAAACCGAACACCGTACCCGACTCCAAGCCTGGTTCAATACCTATGATGTCAGTTTCCCAACTTCGAGGCGACATTGGGGGGGGTCCCATGCATGTGCTCAAACTTTATTTTGTCTAGCATGGGACACATCTATATATATATATCTATACATCTATACACATATATAGTGTGCGAATAACTATGAAAGTTGCTCGTTGGATGAAGCCAATCCGATCGTACAGAGATGGCAAATCCGAGCACTACTGGCTGTTGGATATCATCTACATTCCACCATATTCTGCCACATGTACAATCTAGAAGACTCCATGGTTGAACTTAAGCATAATGCACAAACCTCAAAACACAAGCACTTCTCCTTTGTTCTCTAGAATCTTTCATATCTAAATTGCCCAAACCTTTTTTTTAAATGAATTGTCACTTTTTGTTTTTACCTTTACAATGCACAATTCCATGAATCTTAAAATAGTTTTTTTTACAAAACTAATTGATTTTGGATGAGATGAACTATAAGAATTAAACGAACATCTACATCATGCATATCTGGGAGAAGAGGCGGGAACCCGATGAGAGGAGTGGCGAGAAATGGTAGCCTATTTTGAATGAAAACCTACTAGTAGAGAAGGAAGCGTGAGCTACACGACGCATGCGCACAGTGCTTACCCATGTACTGCATGTGCTGTCGAAAGGGCTCAGGGTTGCCGTTCGATCTGGGAGCATCCAACGGTCACACATACGATCCGTGGGGTTTGGGTTCTGGCCAGTCAGAACGCAGGACTCAAATCGCGCGCCTAGCGGGGGGGGGGATATCATACGGAAACCAACATTCGGTGGAAACCGATGAAAATCATGAGAAAAAGATGTTTTGAAGTTTCAAAAAATTTCAAAAAAATGTGGGATGTTAAGAGGATGATGTTTTATTAGCACACAAAATTTCAAGTTGAAACACATTAAGAGATGTGAGCTATGAAAAAGACAAAATCAGTGTTGAATAGTGCCGAATAGTAATGTCACTATTCAGGGCGGAATTTGTCTTTTTCATAGCTCAGATCTCGTAATGTTTTTCAACTTGAAATTTTGTGTCGCAATAAAACATCACCTTCTTAACATCCCACAATTTTTTCAGATTTTTATGAAACTTTAAAATATGGTTTCACGAAGTTCTCATTGAATATCGACTTTCGTGAGTGAACCACGTGCTATTTGAAAACATTTCTTGAGAATAATCTTGGTTTTTAAATCCCCGTCAATCCAAAACTAAGCTGAAAATCGTGAAACCTGCCATGGTGTCACGACATCTCACTTATATGTTGAGGAATTTTTTTCGTCCATTGTGGCGCAAGTTTTATTACAAGCCTCTTACAAACCGGAGCTTCTCTCAATGAAGCCTCATGGTTCCGATAGGGAAACGTGTCCCCCTTATGGGAGAAACGTAACCACTGCCTCTTTTCACCTTGTATTTTCTTCTACGGGCAACATGGAACGACAGGATATCCGTGCTGAAATTTAAACTTATTCAGGATTCGTTTGGCCTTTTTATACACTAATTGATTCCCCTAGGCATTTAATGTCCATAATTCAAATCTGAACTATAAATACATGCTCCAGTTCACCAAAATGGCTAGAAAAACTATACATGTGTCCTTGGGTGCATGTTTAGGTCCCATGCCAGGAATGGGAACGAATTACAACCGTACTGGTGTCATGGCTCGTACTCAAACATTTCGAATCTTAGTTTTTAAGTCCCCATAAATCCTAAACTCACCAAAAAGTCATCAAAGGTGGCATGGTGTCACGTCATGGCACATATATGTCGTGGTATATACATTGTCCAATTTGGGCCAAGCTTTATTACAAACCTCTTACAAAAACTGGAGCTTCTCTCAAACAAGCCTCGTGGTTCTGATAGGGAAACGTGTTCCTTTTGTGGGTGAAACGTAATCACTGCCTCTTTTCGCCTTGTATTTTCTTCCACGGGAAACATGGAACCACGGGACATCCGTGCTGAAATTTAAACTTATTCAGGATTCGTTTGGCATTTTTATACACTAATTGAGTTTCCTAGGCATTTAATGTCCATAATTCAAATCTGAACTACAAATACATGCTCCAGTTCACCAAAATGGCTAGAAAAATTATACATGTGTCCTTGGGTGCATGTTTAGATCTCATGCCAGGAATGGGAACGAATTACAACCGTACCGGTGTCCTGGCTCTTCCTCAAACATTTCGAATCTCGGTTTTTAAGTTCCCATAAATCCTAAACTCACCAGAAAGTCATCAAAGGTGGCAAAGTGTCATGTCATGGCACATATATGTCGTGGTAAAAACATTTCCAATTTGGGCCAAGCTTTATTACAAACCTCTTACAAACCAGAGCATGTCGCAAGAACCCTCGTGGTTTCAATAGGGAAACGTGTCCCCTTGTGGGCCAAATGATAATCACTCCCTCTTCTAGCCTCGTATTTTCTTCTACACGCGACATGGAACAACTGGAGGTTCGCGCTGAACTTTGAAATTATTCAGAGTTCGTTTGACCTTTTTTATTCATTAATTGAGTTTTCTAGGCATTTAATGTCCATCATTCAAATCCGAACTACAAATACATGCTCTAGTGCACCAAAATGGCTAGAAAAAACGTATATGTTTCCTTGGGGTGCATGTTTAGGTCCCATGGAACGAATGGGAATGAATTCAACCGTCTCGCCATCCTGGCCTGGCCACAAACATTGCGAATCTCGGTTTTTAAATGTCTGTAAATCCAAAACTCACTAGGAAATCATGAAACATGGCATGGTGTCACTACATGGTATATATAATTGTCCAATTTGGGCGAAGCTTTATTACAAGCTTTTTACAAACTGGAGCCTGTCGCAACCCTCGTGGTTCCGGTAGGGAAACATGCCCCTCTTGTGGGCGAAACGATAATCGATGTCTCTTCTCGCCTTGAACTTTGTTTTCTACAGGCAACATAGAATAACAGGAGTGTCGGGCTGAAATTTGAAACTGTTCAGGGTTCGTTCGGCCATTGTATATATATTACTAATTACTAAGTTTTCTATTCATTTAATGTAGTCCATAATTCAAATTTGAACTACAACCACATGCTCCAGTGAAGCAAAATGGGTGGGAAATCGTACATGTGTCATTGGGTGCATGTTTAGGTCTCGTTTAAGGAATGAGAATGAATTACAAACTTGTCGTCGTCCTGAAACAATGAGAATCTCGGTTTTTAAATCCCAATAAATAAAAAAGTCACCCAAAAAACATGAAACTTGGCATGGTTTGATGACATGGCACATATATGTCATGGTAAAAAAATCGTCCAATTTGAGAAGAGGCGCACACATTAGTAGCCAAGGAAGTCCTTTTTGAAACAAAAAGCTGACACGTTAATATTGCAAACGGTTGTATTATATTTACTGTCTCGAAACTTAACCATACTTGGTGGCGTGCGTGCAGCTGTTTGATTAGACGGGACGAGCGCGAGAAGTCGGCCGTGCAGGATCGACGGGACGCGTGCGAGCAGTCCGCCGCGCAGGCTTGACAGGACGCGTGCATCCTGTCCACCTCGCAGGCTCGACGGGACACGTGCGAGCAGCAAGGCCGCCCATGCTCACCTGGAAGCGAGCTCTTTGACCTCCATGCACCAGCCGCCGCCCGCCTCGCTCGCAACTTCTCCATTAATGGGTTAATTAAAGCACCTGGACGGATGGCGTTTTCTTGTGATCCCATGACAGCATTTGCTTTGTTCGTGTTTTCAACTAGTATTCCGCTCTAATTTAAATTGCCACATAGGGCAACGGATAATACGACCACAAATAAAATGGCAATGGATAATACGACGACAAATTTACAATGGCGCGCATAATAATTGTCTTACATATTCCGGATAATTTAAAATGCCACATGCAGCAAAGCCCGGAAGACATGAGGGCAAGAGAAGAAGGAAATTGCAGACAACGATCTGGGTCGCTACTGTCTCTACTCGTCGATGGATCGCCGGGCAGCGAAATCTTGTAGCTCCTTCAATTCCTCACGACTTTGCTTGAAAGCAGCCATGGATTCCTCCACCTCCTACTTGCGCTCGATCCGGAGCTTCCTCAAGCCACCCATCAGTTCCTCCACGACCGCTTTCAGCGTCATCTCCGAGGCACTGCTCTGCTCATGCAACATCTTCTAGTCGGCGGCCTCCTCCTCCTTCTCGGCGACCAACTTGAGGAGCTTTGCATTTTCATCCATGAGTTGCTCGACGAGGCCGGTCGCCTTGTCAACCGAGGCATCGCTGATCTTGAGCAGCTTCATCAAGCCATCGACCAGCTCATGCTGCGTAGTGATGCCAGCGAGAATGTCATCGTTGCCGGCGAAGAACTTCAGGAACGCCGGCTCGTTGTGATGGCCGACGTCGCGAATGCGCTTGTGAGAGCCCTCGCGTGCTCGTGAGAGCTTGTTCGAGGGCTCCACGGCGCGCCGGGACATCTCTGCTGCGGTTGTGGCTTCGCAGCGGGACCTCTCTAGTGCTTCAGCGGCCTTGGTCTTTGCTGCCTGGTTATATGCCCACCCTAAACTCCTCCTACCGGGCATGGCGGAACAACTTGATAGAGAAAACCAGTTTTGTGGGTGATGAGGAGAGGAACTGTGAAGTAATTTTCGAGTGGGTAGTTTTTATAGCCCGATGCTAATTTTCGAGTGGGTAGTTTTTATAGTTTTGATAGGTGTGAACAGATTTGCAATTATACTTATTGCGTTGTAATCAGCAATGTGACGAGAAACAAGGTCAAAATTTATTGATGGCAGAAGGTTGACCACATGGTTGCTCGCCGTTGAGGCGGCCGTGGCGCGCTCTGCTCTGGCGTCCCTGCGCGCGCTCTGCTCGCCGTTGAGGCAAAGTTACAATGGCAACTGTTAATATTTTTTAATAATTGTCTTACATATTCAGGATAATTTAAATTGCCAAATGCGGCAAGGCCCAGAACACTCACGACCTACATATGCACACAATTATAATAAAATATAAGCTAAAAGGCTGAGATGGCGGCCTTCCGACGATGGTCTTCTTGGACTCCATGATCAGCATAGCACCCCTGCGGCCGTTCACTCCGACTGTCCCGACCCGCCTCCGCCTACAGAGCTGCTGGCGCTGGGAGGATCTTGGGGCTGCTAGGCCTCTTCCATAAGAGCTTGACAGCGTGCAATCGCGCGCATGACAACTCTGCGGAACCGCTCCATTTCCATGTCTTTAGCCTGGTAGCAAATTCCGTCGATCACCTGCATCCTCAAGATATCACGTTGGCGATGCTCTACTTCATCGGGGACGTCAACTCCGCCAAGGATGCGCTCAAGACTGGCCACCACATCATCGGGATCGAGGTTGACACGGCCGCTGCAGGGAATGATCAAGCCATAGGCTGCCTTTCTCTTGACTGAATCGTAGAGGTCCTCTACCCATTCCTTGCGGGGCATCAGGCTCTCGATGAGCACTGGTGACGGCGGCTCTTCGGGTGGGTCGTCTATCATGTCGCCGAGCAGCTCTGGATCTTTTGCATGGTGGATGGCAAACTACTCATCACACCTCCTCTGCAATATGTCGATTGTGCTCCCAAGGACTGTGACGCCGATATCACTGTCGATGGGCCATGGTGCCGGCACCGACCGATGAAGCTCTTGCTCCCCGACCTGCTCCGGCTCGTTCTCCTCGCCGAAGATGTAACACGGGTAGGCGTCGATGTCGAAGCTTTGGTCGTTGCCTAGCATGCTTGGAATAACTAATGATAGATGGGTGAGGACTAGATCTTCGCAGAGTGTCGCGGCGGTGTGTTGCCGCCTGGGTTATATGCAGCAAGCCGGTAGCTGGTGGCGGGAAACCAGTGAGAGAATAGGCATGGATTTTACAATTCATCCACGTGGAGCGCGGCAAGCATTCACTGGAGCGCGGGAAGACTAAGTGGAGCACACACACAACCCGAATACCGTATCCGGTGCCACGTGTTATTTATCACACAAGTGTTAACGTAAGGAAACGTATGTGCAACTTACTAATCATCGCACACAAGAACTCACAGACGCATCATGTGCGATATTCCTTGCCACCGCAAGCAACTAGTTTGCATATTTCAAAGTTTTTTGTACACACAGAATCGCACACGAACTAACTGTATTAACTGTCTGTGTTGTAATTTCTCATCACAAACAATTCATCCGATTCGGCTGTTTGCCACGTAGCACGCACATCTTGTTAAGTTGAACCGTTTCGGTTGCGTTCGCTAATCGAAAACAGTTCGTCCGAGTGAACCGTATGCCCTATATCACACACACCTTGATCTGGCTAATCGTTTATGTTGCACTCCCTAATAGCAAACGGTTCATCGGAGCAACCTGTATGCCGTATATCGCACACACATTGATATGGCTGCCCATTTCTGTTGTTCTGCCTCATCGCAAACAGTTCGAATGGGTTAACTGTGTGGCCTAAATCGCACATGCAACTAAAATCTGAACCGTGTTTGATGCATCCTCCATCACAAATGTTTTGCATCATTTCTAACGGTTTTCATACAGCATCGTTTGCGATTATTGCATCACACGTAGTTTCTCGAAGGGTCTTTGATCGTAGTGTCACATTAGCAGCATCCTGCAGTAGTGAAAGTTGTTTGAAAAATCATATGTGTGTCCTTGGGTGAATTTCTAGGTCCCATGCAAGAAATGGGAATGAAATTCAAACATCTGGGCGTCGTGGCTCGGCCGGAAAGATTGAGAAACTTGGTTTTTTAATGCCTGTAAATCCAAAACACGCCTGAAAATCATGAAACTTGGCATGGTGTCATGACATGGCACCAACATGATGTGGTATTTTTTCTGTCCGATTTGTGAAGGCGCACACATTAATAATCAACAAAGTCATTTTGGAACAAGTGCTGTCACGTTACAAATCGGAAACACAAGTATTATTGAAACCGTGGGCATTCTACTTACCATTTACGTGCCGGCACGCATCCCTTTTTTATTGGCTAGGAGGTTTCGTGCGGGGTAGCTATTTGAGTACGGAAGGCGTGCGATCAGACCCCTGCGCGTGCTCATCGGGAGGAGAGCCCTTTGACCGCAACCTGCCGCGCACCTCCTTCCCAACGTCTCCATTAATGGCGCCCGAGCCCCTGTTCTACGGCGTGGCTATGTGTCTCACTAGACTGAGATTTAAGAGAGAAAAATGAAAATCCGAAAAGAAAGTTTTGCACGAATCTTGATGTAAGATCTGACGGACCTATATAGCATCGACTGCAACTTATAGCAAGCATGATGAATATAAGGATGATGACAATGGATAATAATTGTCTTACAAATTTAGGAACATAATTTAAAAAAGCCACATGCGGCAACGCCCGAAATACACAAGGGCAAAAGAAGAAGGAAGACAACGGTCTGGCTCGTTGATCTCTACGTTGCTGCAGACCACGTGAACTAGTCTCCGCGGCGAGCGACGATGAGCTCTTTCTTGTCCTCAAGATGCTGCTTGAGAGCATCCACGGATTCCTCCACCAACCTTCTGCGCTCGATGCGCGGCATGGCATTCTCGTCCATAAGTTTGTCGACGATGACACCGGTCCTCTTCAACAAGGCAGCGGTCTTCTCCTGCTGCTCCGCACTTCCGACGATCTTCACCCTTAGCAGGTCGCACTCGGCCCGGAGCTTCGCATTGCTCTCATTTAGTTGCCGGATGACGCAGGCAAAAGAGGCTTTCATGTCATCCTGCAACCTCGCCCAGCCGGAGATCTGGTCCATCTGGCTATGGACGATCGCATGCATGCGCCTGTAAGAGTCCTTGCCTGCCCGTGAGACATTTTCCCAGGCTGCTGCGGCACGGGGGGACATCTCTGCTACATTCGCGGCGCGGCAGGACATCTCTTCTGCTTCCGTGGCGCGGCCGGACCAGTCTGTCGCATCGACGGCGCGCCGGGACCTGCGTGCTGCTTCAGCGGCACGGCGGGACCTCTATGCTACTACAGCCGCGCGGCTGGACATGCCAGTTGCGTTCGCGGCGAGGCGGGACATCTCTCGTGCTTCCGCTTCCATGCTCGCATCTCCCTGGTGGCAATATCTCGACCCAGAACTCACGCTGGCCATGGCAGACGCAAAGGGAACGATGACAAATGACTTTGTTTTTGTGGATGAGGAGTTGAGGAGGAATGTGCAGTCGCCTTGGAGTAGTAGTATTTATAACCGAGTAGTAATACGCTCCTAAGTGGGAAATCCTTTAGGTTTTGATCGGTGTGAACAGGTTTGCAATTTGAAATGTGACGGGATGCATGCTCAAAATTTACTGACGGTTATAAGTGCGGCACTATTCCCGAAAGGCGTAACGTGGGCACGTACGCCTTCTCGGCCGCGTACGTGGCGTTTGCACCATAGGGAGCACCGCAATAGGCAATGTCAGCACATGTCTTGTTCCAACAACCGTGTGCGCTCGTTATTACCATCACGCAATCTTCTTTTAATTAGAATGTGTGTGCCCGTCTAGTGCACACATGTTGATCTATCTAACTGTTTCAGTTTGTTGTGGCTAATCGCAAACAATTCATACATGTGAAGTGTATGCCATCAATCGCCGACACTTTGATCTGGCTGACCCGTTTCTGTTCTGTTGCCTAATAGCAAACAGTTAATCCTTCTGAAGCGTATGCCCTCAATCACACACACCTTGATCTGGCTGACGATTTCTTTTGTGTTGCCTAATCACAAACAGTTCATCCGAGTGAACCGTATGATGTATATCGCACACGCCTTCATCGGGCTGCCCGTTTCTTTTGTTCCGCCTCATCGCAAATAGTTCATTGGACTGAACTGTATGCCCTGCATCGCATATGAAACTAAAATCTGAATCATATTTGATGGCTCCGCCATCTCAAACGTTTTGCACCTTTTTTAACGGTTCTTTTACATCACCGTTTGTGATTATTGCATCACACACAGTTTCGTCGAAGGGTCTCTGATTGTAGTGTCGCGTTAGCAGCATCCTGCAGTAGTGCCACGGAGGTTCATCTCTAGTGCGAAGTAGTACTATGCCCCCCTACCACACACATGCACACACTTTGAGTCCGTGGGAGGGGGCATCTCACCAAGGCGTATTGTAACACTGACCAAGAAGAATCATCACCTTGGTCGTATAACCTCTCTCGTTGTTGGGTCAAAGTCATGCATGGATGTCCACACGCAGCCCCACAAATAGGCTAGCTTGTCGCCGATAACCACGCGAGGGAGTGCCTGAAGGCAACCACTACATGCATGTGGCCAAAACATATGTATGAAGTGTTATGTGGTGTTTGAATATACCCAATGCACAACTTTGATGTGCCACCGTGCATTTGGAACCGGAAAGTCCCCACACGGGGCGAGGGTTAACGACGCGTATACTATATATATATATATATATATATATATATATATAGAGAGAGAGAGAGAGAGAGAGAGTAGCACTATTCTAATCCCAGGATTAGAATAACTATTTGGATCACGACGCGC
>NC_041393.1:369025971-369038983 GCF_002162155.2 Triticum dicoccoides | reverse complement strand
CGATCCAGCCACCATCCCCACGCCCCCACTCCCTCTCCCATCCAGCCACCCACCATAGTCGGCGTCGGCCCGCCACCGCCCCGGGAATCGGCCGTCGTGCCGCCCCCGCTCCGAAAACCGGCCGCCGCTTCCCTCCCGGACCGCGCTGCCGCCGCCACTTCCCTCCCCGGACTGCGCCGCCACCACTGTCACCCTCCACGGATCATGCCGCCGCCGCCTCCCTCCCCGGATCGCGCCGCCACCGTCCGCCGCTAGCTATCGCTGCCTGTGCAGTCCTTCGCTAGCTGCCGCTGCAGTCCACCGCTAGCTCCCGCGGGGGAGGCAGTGCTGCTCCGGCTACCCATGCATCATCGGCTGCCGCCGCGAACGGCGTCCGGACGCCATCACGTACTGCCCCCCGGCGCCGCCTCTAGCGCGTACCTGCTACAGCCTCGGGACAAACCTCTTCCACACGGGCGACTGGCCCCTCAAACTTCCCCTCGCCGGCCGTCGTGGGCCTCTGTATCCTCTCATGGCGGCTCCTCCCCTGTGGCAGAAGCAAGGTCAACTGCGGCTGGATGAGACTCAAAAAATGGTGGTACATACTGGAACAAATACCCCTGGCATACCCATGTCGTTGGCAGCAAAAGGTATTTCAGTTACTAGTTCTTCCATATGCTAGAGGAATTTCTTTCAATCCACCTTGAGCATAGCTCATGGCATCAATTCTTTATTGTTTCTGTGTGAAAATTTATGAGTAGGAAGAAATAGTTCTGCCCGATGAGCAGTTCCAATTGAGTTCTCCCTACAGATAGTTTGACTTTCATTTCCAAGCATTAAGTTATCCTAGATATTTGATTGGTACCCCACCTTGAAAGCAAGGATGCTCTAAAAATGAAACACGTGATGTTTGATACACCTTGGTACACCACGACTCAAGCTCTCTGCATTTTTTGTTAAAGGTCATCGGGCTGGGCACCGGCTGCTTATGTGTTGTACGCCTTGTGCTGGTGATGAGCGTGATGGCCGTGCATGCATTGACCTGCATCGCTTGTCCAAACTGTGCCGGCCATGCGTCCGACGACCTCGTCCATCCCTGATCACCTCTTCTGCGCAATCAGCCGCACATACACAGACATGCCTGTGCTGTATTATACTTGAACTTAAGAGCTTCTGAAGTCTCTGAATCTGTGTGCATGTTTTTATATTGTGTCATTGCATAGCTCCACCACTGAATTTGGAAATTCAGTCAATGCTTACACTTGATAAAAAAGAGCAAGAAACACTGACAGATTATGTGTGTTTTTCACGGAAGTGAACTGGGAATTTAGATGTTCCTTTTCATAATATTAAGGGCATCAATCATTCAACTATTTATGTTATCCTTCGTGCTCTGACTTGAGTGAAGTTATGTGAACTAGCATAGTATATTGTAATTTTCTGATTTTGAGTCATGGCATATAGTCCTCACACAAAGTAGTTGCAAATATATTGAAGTATATTATGCACATAGTTATCCTCCCTAATGCCTAAACCGGTACCTTTTCAATCTTTGTGCTGACTACTAAACATAATTATTGTAGGTCTTCCCTGGCCCATGGTCACGTGAAAGTGGTGCTGCTCCGGCAAGCTCCTCTGTCCCCCCAGCACAGTGCTGTCCATGACGGTCTCCTCCCTCCTGTTCCCTCAGCGAGGATGATGTCAATTTTTTGCGAAACAGAAAGTTATGTAGTTCTTCAGTATATGTCCATAGAAACCTATGACAATTTCTTCAGTAGCAGTTCAAAAAAATCCTGATGTAGTTCTTGAGTATTGTTCCATTAGAATTTCATGTTATCTAAGTATTTTTAGTAATTGCTATTGCAAATAAGTGTTTGTTAGAATTGTCATTCTGTCAATAAAGTACCATTCTTCAGTATATGTTCTAAAAATTTCATCTTTTGTGTGCCTAGTGTGAATCGTTGGTCTTCTCTCACTTTTGCTCCTGAATTAGAGGTAGCATGTTGATTTTCGCACTTGATGAAGAACATATCCTAAAATGTGAAAAAAATTGTTCCCCGATGAATAATTTATTGTTCGTAAAGATCTATTTTCTTCCAGAGTGATGAAGTTTTGCTCCTAAACAAAGAACTTTATGTTGGTCCTAAATGAGGAGGTAGTATAGGGAACTTCATGTACGTGTTACTCCCAAAACTATATGAAACTTTGTGTGTACAATTTTTTAATATACCATATTGATTGAGAACTAAAAACGGCATGCTTTTTTAATAATCTAGAAGTTCAACGACTCCACCTAGAAAGTTCAAAAGACATTATTTTTGAGGGAGAACACATCCTGCCTAGAAGATGCATATGGAATAAAATGTAAATTCGCAATGAAGTTCATATATAAAAAAAGTTGAAGTTTGCATAGAGAAAAAGGTGCATTTCTGAAAAGAGGTACATGTTTTCTAATTCCAGATGCTTATATGGTCGTCCTGTGACACTGAAATCTTTTTCATTTTAGGTGAGCCAAATTTTTGTGTGGATGTGTTGTGCGTAGTACACTGAATAGAACAAAAAATAATATGATGGGTGCCCTCTAAATGTTTGTCCTACTGCTTAGTAGAATTGACCCAAAATTTCATATTGTTTTTGCACATGTTGGATTCAAGGGAAAACGTGTATAAAAAAGGTAGTATTTCAAAAGTTCAGGTGTAACGAACATCGAAGTTCAAACTAATAAAATGTAAACAAAAAACCATGGATTCAAAGAATAAAAACTATGGAGTTCATGAAAAAAAATAATAGCACCCGAAGTTCATGTTTCAGAAATTCCGAAGTTCACGTGTACCACCTACAGAAGAAAAATCATCAAATGAAAAAAGGGACCGCCTAGGCCATTTCACAAAAAAGCAAAAAATGCATAAAAAATGTCACGACAAAATTCTATAAGAAGTTCAAATTTAAAAACCGAAGCAGGTCAATGTTAAAAAAATGAAGTTGTTAATATCTAAAAGACAAATTTGGAAGTCCAAAAAATTTGAGCAAAAGTTAAAAAAAAGTAGTTCAAAAATCTATATAACGGATTTTCCCCATTTGTAAAAAATAGAGAAGTTCAAATTAAAAAGAGGAGCATTTCAAAAGATTGTATGAAAAATGATTTTCCCCATTTTATAAAAACTAGAAGTTCAAATTAAAATAACGACGTGGTATCATTGTTTATATAAAAAAAGCATTTTCCACGTTACTAACCAAAAAAACTAAGAAGTTCAGATTTTAAAAATGGTGAAGTTCGATGTCTATAAAAAAATCGCATGTTTCACATTATTAAAAAATAAAACCAAGAAGTTCAAAATTTTAAAACAAAGAAGTTCAAAAAACTCGATTTTCCTCGTTACTAAAGTATAAAACTAAGAAGTTCAAATTAAAATAACAGAGAAGTTCAAAGTATATAAAAAAAACTCATTTTTTCCATTATTAAAGAATAAATGAAGAAGTTCACATTTAAAATAGGAACACCAAAAAAGATCAAGTGCTCTGTCCGGAGAAGTTCAAAAATTCTTGCGAGAGAGGTTCACCTTGTATTTCCATGTTCGATTTTTTCGTATAAAAATCGAATACAATTCTTTACTCAAAGTATAAAAAGGTGAAGTTCAAATTGAAATAACAGAGAAGTTTGGAGTTTATTAAAACCTAGGATTTACCCGTTCAATCGGTATATCATTTGCTAAATTCCGGTAAGTGGTTGGGGAGTTATAGGTAAAAAACAACACATGAAAAGCATAGTGAAGTTCAAAAAGAACTACTCCAGAAGTTCAACCTATTCACGAAGTGCATTTTCGGAGACTCTGTTTTTCCGATGAAGGCAGAACGCATGATCTCAGAAGTTCAGATTGATAACTGCCAGAAGTTCATGTACTACATGGCGTGCATTTTGTATTAAAAAGAGAATGAAAATGCAAAGCCTAAAGTTTTGTTGCTAGGAGTTCATGTGCTCTGCCGAAAGAGTTCAAAAATATTCTTGTGAGAGGTTGAACAAAAATACATTAAGGTGAAAACAACGAGAAGTTCAACTACTGTAAGGAATGCATTTCGGGTGATAATAAAAGTATAGAAAAATAAAAGCTTAAAATGTTTGTTGAAACAAGTTTAAGTGCTCTATCCGGGGAAGGTCAAAAATTCTTGCAAGAGAGGTTCACCTCGTATTTCCATGTTTGATTATTTTCGTATAAAAATCGAATACAATTCTTTACTCAAAAATATAAAAAGGTGAAGTTCAAATTAAAATAACAGAGAAGTTCAGAGTTTATTAAAACCTAGGATTTACCTGTTCAAAAAATAAAAAAACATAATGCCATTTTTTGCACTTTTAAAAACAACTCATAAACGAAAAAAATGGTTGCTAGAAGTTCAAGTGCTTGGCGAGGAAAAGTTCAAAAAATTCTTGTGAGAGAGGTTCACCGTGTATTTAGATGTCCAAAATACATAAAAAAATACGTTGTTTTTTGTTTTAAAATAATTCTCTCAAACCAGAGAGAAGTTCAAAGTGATAACAACCGGAAGTTCACGTACTACATGGTGTGTATTTCATATAAGAAAAATACAATAAAGTGAAAGAGAGTGAAGTTCAAACAGACATGCCCTAGAAGTTCAACTACTTCACGCAGTGCAAAAAATAGCACGTCAAAAAACAACACGTCAAAAATAGAGTGAAGTTCAAACAGACATGCCTGAGAAGTTCAACTACTTCATGCAGTGCATTTCCATTCGCGATGAAGGCAGAAATCATGATCTCGTCATTTTCTAATTTACTTCAAAATGGCAGGAATATCATTTGTGTAAGTTCAAGTCCTCGGTCGGAGAAAGTTTAAAAAAATATTGTGAGAGAGGTTTGTACAAAAGGAATATCATTTGTGTAACACTGACGAACGGACGAGAAAATTACAAACGAAAATATGTCACAGAAGTTCAACGTGAAAACAGCAGGAAGTTCACCAACTACACTGAATGAATTTTAGATTAAAAACTTTTAAAATCATCGTGTCCATGAAAAATAATCAACATGGGAAAGTTGCGTGTTTACAGCAGCTTATTCATGTGCAGCAGAAGGTCAAGTCAAACTAACGGGGCGATTCAGCGCTTATTCTTGAAGAAGTGGAGAAAATTATACATGCTCTGTAGGTCAAAAGTTTGGCTTTAATTTATGTTTTGCAAAGGTCAAAATGTTGTGTTCGAGAAGGTCAAGTGTGTTATCTTAGCAAATTCAAAATAAATTTGAACATGCAAGGTAAAACATGCAGGAAAACAAAAAGGGAGAAGTTCAATCTCAAAAGATGACGCGGTTCAACGTGTAAACCAATGTTGAAAAAAAACAAAAAGAAAATGAGAAGTTCAATTTCTAAAGATGAATCGGTTCGACATGCAACCCAATGTTCAAAGAAAACAAAAAGAAAGTGGAAGTTCAGTTTCTAAAGATGACGTGGTTTGATGTGCAAACCAATGCAAAAACACACACAAAAATGTTGTTTTGGTGTCTTAATATATTTTTATTCATAAAAATGATTAAGAAATAAGACCAAGAAGGCCATATTAAAAAGATGAAGAAGTTCGATGATTATAGAAAACTCAGATTTTCCTCGTTATTAAAAATACGTCAGAGTGAAAACAGTAAGAAGTTCAACATGAAAACAACACGAAGTTCAATTACTACACTGAATGAATTTCGGATGAAAAACTTTAAAACGGTCGTGAGTATGAAAAAATAATCAACACGGGAAAGTTGCGTGTTTACAGCAGTTTTTCATCGGTATAACACTTGCTCAATTCCAGTGAGTGGGTGGAGAGCTGCGAGCCAACAAAGCACGTAAAAAACAGAGTGAAGTTCAAGTACACGTGCCGAGAAGTTCAGCTTCTTCACGCGGTGCATTTTCGAAGAATCAGTTTCGCGATAAAGGCAGAACAAATGATCTCGCCATTTTCACAATTAGTTAAAAACGGCTAGGAATCAGAGAAAACCATTAGCATGAAAAAGTTTCGCATTTTCCGTAGCTTTTCAACGGTATATTATTTGCGCCATTCCGGTATAGTTTGTAGAAAATACGCAAAAATACTTTTTTCGCCATTTTCGAAACTGACTTAAAACCGTAAAGAATTGGGAGAAATAATACATACCAAAAAGTTTCGCATTTGTTCAGGCTTTCCAACGCCGTATCATTTGCTGCATTCGGACGCACGGTTAAGACATTAGCTCGAAAATACTAACTCGGTAGGACTTGTACCGTTTTCTAAATTACTCTTAAACCGTTCAAAATTGGAAAAAACTTTCAACATGAAAAATTTGCGCATTTTCATAAGCTTTCCAATGCCGTATTATATGCCTCAATTGGATTAGCCGTTTAGAAATGACGTCGAAAATACGAACTCAGCTGTTCAGTTTGCGAAATTTTACTTTTTTCAAATTACTCCTTAACCATAAAGAATTAGAGAAAACTTTCAACATGTGGAAGTAGCAGTTTTGCAGCAGCTTTCCAACGCCATATTATATGCCTCATTCCGATAAACGGTTTAGAAATGCGATCGAAAATACGATTCACGTTTTTTGTGTGAAGAAAAAACGGTTTACAAAACTGCTCTTAAAGCGCTTACATTTTGCCAAAAATTTAAGTTGGGTCATGATACTAGTGTCCATAGCTTTCCAACGGTATATCGCAAGCCCCATTTGGACAATATTGGCGGAAGTTCAACCTAGTTCACAGGGAAGTTCAACGTACTACTAATGGGGCAGGTCAGGTTGTGATCAGAATATTATTCTCATCCCGTGATCAGAATAATGTTTATGTATATATATATATATATATATATATATATATATATATAGGGATTCATGTGTCTGCATGCATGCCCTCAAACTTAGGTCTCCACTCTCACCATGATCGACGTACGACTATACGGTAACGCAAACCAAGGGAAGAAGAATCCACCCTGGTAACCTCTATCGCGTTGTTGGTCGAAGTGATGGACGTCCACGCGGGCCCATGAATATATAGGCCGTCGATGACAACCAAACGAGGGAGAGTGTCCAAAGACAACCATTGCATGCATGTGCCCCAAACATATGTATGGACACGCTTGATGCATGCATATATGTGAATACCAAAAGGACAACATTTTGATGTGGCGCATGCATGCATCGAAAATCGCACAACCCACACATATCTGGCTCATGACGCGTCGCGTGCTCGCCCTCTCCCCCCACTTCGGTCCGGTTAGAGGGATTCATGCGTACACATGCGCTCAAAGTAATTCCTCATAATTCCCTTGTTAGCCTTTCAGAAAAAGGAAAGTACCTCTCTCCTGATTGTATGCATCTCTCCTTATAGCAAAAGAAGGAAACTATCTCTCTATCGATTGCATGTATCTCTTACTTTTCTGGGCTAAGTGATTTACTTGCCACAAATCAACAAATTTGTGAGGGGCAATTTCGTCCTAACTTGTCTATAATTGTGTGCCTTGGTCACCGTGCCGCAAATAATATACCTTACATAAAGGAACGGAGGGAATATCAAGATACTCACTAGTCATAGTAGGCAAACAAATTTTTGACGGGAAAGTTTACTTTATTAATCAAAGGATAGCAACATCGTCTGCTAAAAGATTTACAATGAAACTAGGCGGGTCATGAACCCATCGAGATGGATTATTAGCACGACCCCAACATGCTAACTCATGAGCTACATTATTCGACTCCCTAATACAATGCTCAATAGTAAACTTCCCAAAATCTTCGAGATAACTGCGACATTCATCCAACACCGGCGCTGCCACCATAGAATAGCCTCCATTCAGTTTGAGTGCCTCCACCACCGTGATATTATCTGATCTTACTAGCACATTATGGCACCCTGTTTCCTTTGCTAGCTTCATTCCTTCTAATATAGCCGCAGCTTCAGCTGTCTCAACATCAGGTACATGATCTAGTGTTGCTGTTGCTGCAGACATGAAATTTCCACGATAGTCACGGATGACCACTCCACAAGATCCTGCATAATCTCCTTCTCTGAACGACGCATCGACGTTAATGACTACCTGACCAGAGAAAAACCCCGGCCAGATGTTCACTTTTGGTGTCATTTTTGTTTGTGCTCCACGGGCATAGTTCAGAGATAGGGCTGCCACTGCTACGACCGTTCGCGCTGGAGAGGCAATATCCTCACCCCGCACAAACTGTCTCTGTTGCCACCAAATATACCAACATGCTGTGGTAAACAACTCCGGTAGCTCAAGCACACCATTATATTGTCTTCGAAAATAGGTATCACAGAGAAAAAACTCTATAGTTGCTGAACCCGCTCGATCCATTTGATAGGCAAAATTTATATCGTCTGCCACTCCAAGAGATCTCCACACTTCTTGCGATCTAGCACATTTAAACAGCATATGCGCGAGATCTTCCGCTCCTTCTGAACAAAACAGACAACCAGATATATTCCCCACATGACGGTTCATTAGCACACTACGACATGGTATTGTGTTATGTAGACATCTCCAGATGTGAATTTTTATTTTCGCAGGCACTTTCAAATTCCACAAGGTTTTCCAAACTTTATGCGGTGCCATAGCTGATCGGACCAAGCTGCTATCCTCTGATGCATAGCTCATCTCCCACTGTTTATAGTAAGCGGAGCATACTGAAAAAACTCCACTCTTTGTTAGATGCCATTCCACATAGTCTTCAGTTTCCACATGAAATAATGGGATTTGCAAAATCCGTTTTGCGTCTATATGCCAAAAGTTGTCCCGGATCGGTTGCTCATCCCATTCTCTCGTAATTGGGTCTATGAGCTCGTTCACCATTGTGAGAACTTGGTTCCCACGGGCTGTAAGGATTTTTTATGCACTGTTTGGAATCCAGCAATCATCACATATGTTAATTTTGTTTCCGTTACCCACTCTCCAAATACAACCATGTTTGAAAGTTTGAATTCCTGACCAGATGCTCTGCCACACATAGGACGAACCCTTCTTTAACTGGCTATTTAGTATATCTCCCGTGGGGTAATACTTGGCTCGTAAGACTCGAGCACATAGAGAATCATAGTTATCAATTAATCTCCAACACTGTTTCGCGAGCATCGCCAAGTTGAAACTCTGAATGTCCCGAAATCCCATCCCTCCTCTCTCCTTTGGGATACACATCCTCCACCAGGCAAACCAATGCATCTTACGCTGATCCTCCTCATCTCCCCACCAGAATTGCGACATTGCATCAGTGATTCCCTTGCATATTTTCTTTGGGAATTTGAATACATCCATCGCATAGGTTGGGATGGCTTGGGCCACCGCTTTCAGCAAAGCCTCTTTTCCCCCAAAAGATAGAGTTGTCTCCTTCCAACCATTTACCAATGCTTGAATCCTTTCAATTAAGTGTTTAAAACAGTCCACTCGGTCCACACCAATCATGGCTGGTAGGCCCAAGTATCTGTCTGAGATGGACTCAGTCAGGATGTTCAGTATTTGGCATACATCAGCCTTCACTTCCATATTTGTATTAGGACTGAAAAAAATAGAACACTTAGATTGTAACGCCCTCGATGCGGCTATATCTCCCACGTGTCGAAGCACGACTTAGAGGCATAACCGCATTGAAAGCAATGTCGCAAGGGAGGTAATCTTCACACAACCCATGTAATACATAAGGGAAAGAGATACATAGTTGGCTTACAGTCGCCACTTCACACAACACATAAATAAACATCCATCATTCAGTTTACACTCAAGGTCCGACTATGGAACCAAAATAAAAGAAGACTACCCCAAATGCAACACAGATCCCCGATCGTCCCAACTGGGCCCCACTACTGATCTTCTGGAAATGAAACATAGTAACGACCAAGGGCCTCATCAAACTCCCACTTCAGCTCAGTTGCGCCATCTGCGCTGGTGTCACCAGTACCTGCATCTGTTTTGGTAGAATCTGTGAGTCACGGGGACTCAGCAATCTCACACCCGCGAGATCAAGACTATTTAAGCTTAAGGGAAGGGTGGTGTAATGAGGTGGAGCTGCAGCAAGCGACTAGCATATATGGTGGCAACGATCGCAAGAGAGAGCGAGAAGAGAAGCAAGGCACGGTCGTGAAGCTAGTAGCGATCAAGAAGTGATCCTAGACAAACCTACGCCAAACATAACTCCAACACCGTGTTCACTTCCCGGACTCCACCGAGAAGAGACCATCACGGTTACACATGCGGTTGATGTATTTTAATTAAGGTCAACTTCGGGTTTTCTACAACCGGACATTAACAAATTCCCATCTGCCTCATAACCGCGGGCACGGCTTTCGAAAGATAATACCCTACAGGGGTGTCCCAACTTAGCCCATCATAAGCTCTCACGGTCAACGAAGGATAAAACTTCTCCCGGGAAGACCCGATCAGTCTCGGAATTCCGGTTCGCATGACATTTTGACAATGGTAAAACAAGACCAGCAAAGCCGCCCGATTGTGCCGACAAATCCTGATAGGAGCTGCACATATCTCGTTCTCAGGGCACATCCGGATGAGCAGTACGTACGGCAACCAAGGATACCCCAAGTTGCCTCAGGGCGGCACCGCAAGTGGCTCTAGTCTGGACCAACACTCAGAGGAGCATTGGCTCGGGGGGTTAAATAAAGATGACCCTCGAGCTCGCGAAAACCCAAGGGAAAAAGGCTTAGGTGGCAAATGGTAAAACCAAGGTTGGGCCTTGCTGGAGGAGTTTTATTCAAAGCGAACTGTCAGGGGGGTCCCATAAATCACCCAACCGCGTAAGGAACGCAAAATCAAGGAACATAACACCGGTATGACGGAAACTAGGGCGGCAAGAGTGGAACAAAACACCAGGCATAAGGCCGAGCCTTCCACCCTTTACCAAATATATAAGGTGCATTAATTAAACAGGAGATATTGTGATATCCCAAAGTATCCATGTTCCAACAAGGAACAAACTTCATCTTCACCTACAACTAGCAACACTATAAGAGGGGCTGAGCAAAAGCGGTGACATAGCCAAACAACGGTTTGCTAGGAAAGGATGGTTAGAGGTTTGACATGGCAATATGGGTAGCATGATATAGCAAGTGGTAGGTAACATAGCATAGGCATAGCAAAAGAGCGAGCATCTAGCAAGCAAAGATAGAAGTGATTTCCAGGGTATGGTCATCTTGCCTGCAAGGTTCTCAGAGTTGTCGAAGGCTTGATCCTCGTAGGCGTTCTCAACAGGTTCCTCGTTCACGTACTCGTCTCCCGGCTCTACCCAAAGCAAGAACACAAGCAATGGAACAACAAATCAAACAAGGAGCAATGCACAAGCAACATGATGCAATACATGACATGCTATGCGAGATGTGATATGCAATGCATATGTGTGCTCCGGAAGGAAAATGATGAACAAGGCATCAACTTGGCAAACCAAGTATGCGCTGGAAAGATGAGATGATTTCGGTTGAAATCGATATAAAGATCACCGGAATCGGATGCACGGTTTTCAAATGACAAGCAAAACAAGAATGACACAAAGATGCGATTAACAGCACGATGCTACTTAGCATGCAACAAGAAACTATGCTACAGCACCCCAACATAAAAACAAATCATATGACAGTGATCTACAGGAGATGCTTAACAAAAGAGGAACACTGAGCTCCGGCTAAATCACATCATAACAGGCTCAATCAAGCATGGTGAAAGTGCAAAAAATATCAGGTCCACAGACTTAGTGAAAACACTAATATGCCAGAAATTAACATCAGGAAGGCATGTTTAGAGCAAGCAAACAACAAGCTACAGGAACTTATAATAGCAAAACAAGACATGGCAGGAATGTACTCGAAGCATAGATCAAAAGTCCCTTACTGACCATAAGCCAAAAAGGACCATAAGAAATGATGGCACCCATGTAAATATAGCAAGTTTCATTACAGATCTCAGACTTAGCAGAAAAACTGGACATGGCAAAAACAGATAACAAGTAGGCATGTTCGTGAGCTCGATGCACTCACTACAGAGCATCTCATGATAAACTAAGCATACACCCATCAAGAATACATGGCATAGAAGCTATACATGGCAAGAACAACATCATAGCACACACGGATCAACTACAACAACCTTGTGAAAATTGAATATCATGTGAACAATCTACCAGGAAACATTTTGAAGCAAAAGTAGAGCATGAAAATGACATGCTAGACTACTCCATAATTGCCAACAAAGGCATGGATGGATAGAGCACATCCATATGTTCAAAACACCCTTACTGATCATGCTCAAAATGGGCATAGATCTCTCTGTAACAACATGAACACATGGCATAAAAATAACAGCAGGACATGACTTAGTGAAATTACTAAGTTCCTGAAATCAGCAACATTATCATCCCTAGTTTGCATGCTTGTGCTAGTCACCACAGAGATCACAAAAATACATGGCATACATCCCTGTAAAGCTGGCATGGCATAGATCAAAACATATGTAGGGCTCAAGTTCATAAGATGCACACATCAATCATGGCAAAAATGACAAAAGTGCATGTTCTGTTAAGAAACAGAAACTAACATTATGAAGCACTCTTCCAACAGCATTTCGGGCAACAAGATGAGCTCAAATGAAAATGATGCAATGAGATGAAATGATGTACTCATTGCGGCGAACAATTCGGTATGCTACACGTCCAAAACGGAGCGACGGGTGCAAAGTTGTGGTGCGATGAAAATGCCATAAAATATCTGCAGGGAAAAGACTTAGAGGATTTTCGGGGTCAACCTCCACACAGATCTAGGGTTCCTGTGCCACGCGAACCGAGGCGTGGCCGGAGCTCCCGCCGGAGTGGAAGAAGAGGCGGCGGCCGGAGGAGCCGGGGCGTCGGATCCGGGGTCGGGGTGGCCGGATCTGGCGCGGGGGCGCGGTCGGAGGCGACGCGGTCGGGGGCGGGACCGGGCGGCGCCGGCGGCAGGCGGAGGACGACGGCTGCCTGGGCGCGCGGCAGCGGCGAGGCGTTGGGGCTCGGCGGCGGGGC
>NC_041393.1:369015838-369025390 GCF_002162155.2 Triticum dicoccoides | reverse complement strand
GGCCGCGGGGGCCCCGCACGGGCCTCGCGGGCCCGCGGGGTCGGTGGCGATGTGGGCGTGCCCGCGGACAAGTGGCAGCGCCCCGTTGGTCGGCGGCGGCGGGCGGACGTGTCCGGCTTGCCCGGACGTGTCCAGCGGCGGTGGAGGAGCGGGCTAGGGTTTGGGGATCCGGAAATTCGGGGGAGTGCACATATTTATAGGTAGAGGGAGCTAGGAGGCTCCAAATGGGGTGTAGTTTTCGCTCACACGATCGTGATCCGACGACGGAGAGCATGGAAGTGACTTAGATGGGTTATTGGGCTGTTTTGGAGGGGTGTTGGGCTGCAACCCAAAAGAGGCCTTTACGGTTACCCGGTTAACCGTTGGAGTATCAAACGAGCTCCAAATTGCACGAAACTTGACAGGTGGTCTACCGGTGGTGTACCAAGGCCACTTGGCAAGCCTCGGTCCATTCCGAGAATGTTTAACACCCTCTCACGACAAAGAGACAAGAGGGGTGCGCCGGTGCATGTGGGAGCGTCGGAATGCAAAACGGACAACGGGGAAAATGCTCGGATGCATGAGACGAACACATATGCAAATGAGGTGCACATGATGACATGATATGAGATGCATGACATGAACAAAATGCAAAAGAAAAGACAAAACCCAACCACGGAGGGAATACCATAGCACATAGCCGAAAATGGCAACAGTTGGAGTTACAAATATGGAAAGTTACATCCGGGGTGTTACAACACTCCACCACTACAAGAGGATCTCGTCCCGAGATCTAGGACTGAAAGAACTCCGGATATTCGGAACGGAGGTGATACCCGCGCTCCCAGGTGGCTTCTCGGTCGGAATGGTGTGACCACTTCACTTTCAGGAATTTGATTGACTTGTTGCGAGTCTTGCGCTCGGTTTCTTCAAGAATAGCAACGGGGTGCTCATGATAAGAGAGATCTTCTTGGAGGTCAATATCTTCGAAGTTGATAGTGTGCTCAGGAGTCTTGAAGCACTTGCGAAGCTGTGACACGTGAAACACATCGTGCACGTTTGCAAAATTGGACGGAAGCTCAAGTTGATAGGCGAGATCGCCTCTTTTACCAATGATCTTGAAAGGACCCACGTATCTAGGGGCAAGCTTCCCTTTGATACCGAAGCGACGAGTGCCTTTCATTGGTGAGACGCGGAGGTAGACATGGTCTTCGATTTCAAAAGCCAAGTCACGGTGCTTGTCATCATAATAGCTCTTCTGGCGCGATTGCGCGGCTTTGAGATTCTCATGAATGACTTTGCACATTTCTTCGGCTTCTGTGATCAAGTCGTTGCCAAGAAGTTGGCGTTCACCTGTCTCGGACCAATTGAGAGGAGTACGGCACTTTCTGCCATAGAGAATTTTGAATGGGGCCTTGCCCGAACTCGCTTGGAAGCTGTTGTTGTAGGAGAACTCGGCATATGGAAGACAATCTTCCCACTTCATGCCAAAGGAAATGACACAAGCCCTGAGCATATCTTCAAGGATTTGATTGACTCAGTCGACTTGGCCACTTGTTTGAGGATGGAAAGCTGTGCTGAAACGAATGTTGGTGCCCATGGTGTTCTGAAAGGAGTCCCAGAACTTAGAAGTGAAGATGCTTCCACGGTCTGAAGATATCAATTGTGGAATGTCGTGCAAGGAGACAATTCTAGAGGTGTATAGCTCTGCCAGCTGAGCTGCGTGATAGATTCTTTGATAGGAAGAAAATGAGCCACTTTAGTAAGCTTGTCAATGACAACGAAGATAGCATCATTTTCACGCTTGGACTTAGGAAAACTAGTCACGAAGTCCATCTCGATATGATCAAACTTCCATTCCGGAATAGCAAGAGGTTGGGGGAGACCAGCTGGTCTTTGGTGTTCTGCTTTCACCCTTCTACAGACATCACATTCATTCACGAATTGAGCAATTTCTCGCTTCATTCGAGTCCACCAATACGACTGCTTGAGGTCATGGTACATCTTCGTACTTCCAGGATGAATGGATAGAAGAGAATTGTGTGCCTCATTCATAATGACTCTTCTTAGATTGCCTTTGGGAACCACAATTCGATCCTCGAAGAAAAGAGTATCTTTGTCATCCAAGCAATAGCACTTGTATTTGGAAATGCCCTTGTCAATACCACGTTTCACCTTATTCACCATGGTATCCAGGAGTTGTGCCTCACGAATTTGATCTTCCAAAGTAGGAGAGACTATGAGGTTGGTAAGAAAGCCTTGAGGAACAACTTGAAGATTCAACTGCGGAAAGCTTCACAAAGATCCGGTTGGAAGGGCTTGAGAATTAGACTGTTGCAATAAGCCTTTCTGCTCAGAGCATCTGCAATCACATTCGCCTTGCCAGGAGTATATTCAATACTTGGATTGTACTCTTGAATCATTTCGACCCATCGAGTTTGCCTGAGGTTGAGGTTGGGTTGAGTGAAGATATACTTGAGACTCTTGTGATCGGTGAAAATGTCCACTTTTCTTCCCAACAAGAGATGTCTCCATGTTATCAATGCATGGACAACTGCCGCCAACTCAAGATCGTGAGTGGGGTAGTTCTTTTCGTTGGGCTTCAACTGACGAGAGGTATAGGCCACAACTTTCTTCTCTTGCATTAACATAGCACCGAGACCTTGAAGAGAAGCATCACAGAATACTTCGAATGGTTTGGACTCATCAGGAGGAGTTAAGACAGGAGCTGTGACGAGTTTCTCTTTGAGGGTATTGAAAGCAACGTCACACTCAGGCGTCCAGACATACTTGACATGTTTCTGGAGGAGGTTGGAAAGAGGCTTTGCAATCTTAGAGAAGTTCTCAACGAATCTTCGACAATAGCTTGCGAGACCGAGAAAACTGCGGAGTTGCTTGACATTCTGAGGAGGTTCCCAATTCACAATTGAAGAAACCTTCTCGGGATTAACAACGATGCCCTTGGCGGAGATGATGTGGCCAAGATAAAGAACTTCATCAAGCCAGAACTCACATTTGGAAAACTTCGCATAGAATTGATGCTCTCTGAGCTTGTCGAGCACCAATCGCAAATGTTTGGCATGATCCTGCTTGTTCTTGGAGAAGACCAAAATATCATCGAGATACACCAAGACGAAATCATTGGTGTAGGGGTTGAAGATAAAGTTCATCATTCGAGAGAATGTTGGAGGAGCATTGACAAGGCCGAAAGACATGACAGTATATTCATAAGAACCATAGCTTGTTCTGAATGCTGTCTTGGGAATATCTTGTTCACGAATGCGAATCTGATGATAACCCATACGAAGGTCAAGCTTGGATAATACTTTAGCACCTTTGAGTTGCTCGAAAATCTCATTGATGTTGGGAAGTGGATACTTGTTCTTGATTGTCTTCTTGTTCAATGGACGGTAATCGACGCAAAGTCGGTCCGTGCCATCCTTCTTCTGGACAAAAAGAACTCCACATCCCCATGGAGATGAACTCGGTCTGATCAAACCCAGACGCTCTTGTTCATCGAGCTGTTTCTTCAATTCCTTCAGTTCTTCAGGTCCAAGCTTGTAAGGACGCTTGCAAACGGGTTCAGTGCCAGGCTCAGGATCGATAACGAATTCGACTGGCCGATGCAGAGGCATACCCGGAAGCTCTTCTGGAAAGACATCTTGGTACTCACAAACGACCGGAATTTGAGAGATTGCGTGTAGCTCGCCCTTCTCATTGAGAGAAAACAACCGAATGGTTTCATCACGAGCGGCATAGATGATAACATCCTCAGAAGAGTGTGTCAATTGAATTTCCCTGGCAGCACAATCGAGCTGAGCCTTGTGCTTAGAAAGCCAGTCCATCACAAGAATTAGATCAATATCAGAGTCACCAAGAACAATTGGAGAAGACAGAAATCTATAGTCGCCCATCTTGATACCGACATTCGGAACCAAAACTCGAGAAGTCATTTGCTTACCCGGGGACACAATCTTCAACGGAATAGGAATATTTTCCGTCACAAACTCATGCTTGGCAACAAAAGGTCTCGAAATGAAAGAAAGTGATGCACCAGTATCAAATAAGACTTTTGCAGAAATATCATTAACTGGAAGATTACCCATTATCACGTCAGAAGAATCCTCTGCTTGCGCTGCATTCATCATGTTCACCTTTGCATGCTTCGGATTATGCTTGACCACTGCATTGCTGGAAGATCTCACAGGAGGAGGAGGCGGAAGGCGCCTTTGGTTGAAGCATTTGTTCGCATAGTGACCTTTCTGCTGGTACTTGTTGCAAGTCACTTCTGAGAGCGGACGGTGATAAGGAGCATTTGACCTTGGAGCTTGAGGCTGAGACTTGTTCTGATAGACTGGGTTGGGTGGGTGGGAAGATCCACGACCACCTGAGTTCTTCTGTTGGTAAGGCTGACGAAACGGAGGAGGAGGAAGGTAGAACTTTTGCTGCTTTGCTGCCACTTGAGAGGAAGAAGAAGACTGAACTGCATCCCTGATTCTCTTCTTAGAAGCCTCACACTTGAGCTGAGCACCTTCTTGCTTGAGGGCCATATTGTAGAATTGATCAAACTGAGTAGGCTCAACAAGAACAAGAGCTAACTGCAGATCCTCTCTAAGGCCACCTCTGAATTGATAGATCATACTCTTTTCATCAGGAATGTCTTGTTTAGCAAAGCGAGCAAGTTTCTGAAACTACTTGTTGTATTCGTACACTAACATGTTGCCTTGCTTGAGATTGCGGAACTCCTCACGCTTGCTCTCAACAACACTGGTAGGAATGTGGTGAGCTTTAAAGTCCCGACAGAAATCAGTCCAAGTAATCACTCGACCTCCTCTGGAATCCTTGTATTGCTGGAACCAATCAGCTGCCTGATCCTTGAGCTGAAAAGACGCGAACTTGACGTAGTCCTCAGGTCTGACATTGCTGCATTCGAAATGCTTGTTGATATCCACGAGCCAATCGTCGGTGTCTGTGGCCTCGGCACAGTAGCTAAAAGACTTTGGCTGATTTGCAAGGAACTGGTTGAGGGTAGGAAACTGAGGCTGATGGTAGAACTGCCCTTGACCTTGATTCCCTTGGTTGCCTTGGCCTTGGTTACGCTCTTGCATCAGCTGGATCAACAACTGAGCATTGGCGTTAGTGGTTGCCATCAAAGTTTGCCATGCCTCCGGAGGCGGAGGTGGAGGTGGAGGGTTCGCCTGACTCCCATCACTGCGTTCCGGATTCTGACGCGTTGGCGGAGCCATCCTGAAGAGGGTGACATCCGTTAGCATCTTGATAGACAGATAGACAAGTTGAATCAACGGATAGAAATTGCAACATATAGTCTTCACAATAAACATTCGAATATGGATGAACGAATGAATTCCAAAGTAAACATCACGTCCATTAAGGTGAGAAGCCACTTGATAAGAGATTGATGAATGAAAATAAAAAACAAGGTATGAATGGAACAAATAAGTGGTAAGGATTACCCAATCACAAACCAAATATCTGCGGGAAGAAATGCTAGAGCTACTTGAATCCCACCTATAAACTCCCGAAACTATCCGGTTATGCAATCAGGTGTTGGGGATACAAGGGAAGCAATATATCTCACCCAAACTAACAATCCCTACATCCAGCTGTATCCATCCGTCAACACATAACCAAGAAACCTTCAGAAATCGTGTACCTCAACCTTCGAAAAGCATCCGTTATACGAGTCATGGCAATACTCCCGTACTCACCTCAGTACTGGGTTATCGGGGTTATCTCACCAACAACTGCATAAAAGAGATTTTCGATGTCGGCAAAACTCAGGTATTCCAGAACTGCAACGATAAAATTGTGACGACAAAACCTCGGAGCTCAACTCCCCGGGACACTGCCACAACCCCTAAATGTCAGGAGGCACCAAGAACAATGTTCTCGTCACAAAACCATCGGAACGATTCCAAGATACCCGCGTGATCCTAAAAAAATTTTTAGTGAAATTTGAGGAGAGGAGAGTCAAAACTTCTATGTCAGGAGACCTCACCAGAGCGACGAAGGGACTGAGGAGTAAAAAGAATCCTACTCTCCGTTATATATAATCCTAAGACTCAAAACATTTTGTTCTAGACTCAACATCGCCAGCAAACAATCAAGCAGGGGGCTCCTAAGTCGGGGATGGCTCTGATTACCAACTTGTAACGCCCTCGATGCGGCTATATCTCCCACGTGTCGAAGCACGACTTAGAGGCATAACCGCATTGAAAGCAATGTCGCAAGGGAGGTAATCTTCACACAACCCATGTAATACATAAGGGAAAGAGATACATAGTTGGCTTACAGTCGCCACTTCACACAACACATAAATAAACATCCATCATTCAGTTTACACTCAAGGTCCGACTACGGAACCAAAATAAAAGAAGACTACCCCAAATGCAACACAGATCCCTGATCGTCCCAACTGGGCCCCACTACTGATCGTCTGGAAATGAAACATAGTAACGACCAAGGGCCTCATCAAACTCCCACTTCAGCTCAGTTGCGCCATCTGCGCTGGTGTCACCGGTGCCTGCATCTGTTTTGGTAGAATCTGTGAGTCACGGGGACTCAGCAATCTCACACCCGCAAGATCAAGACTATTTAAGCTTAAGGGAAGGGTGGTGTAATGAGGTGGAGCTGCAGCAAGCGACTAGCATGTATGGTGGCTACGATCGCAAGAGAGAGCGAGAAGAGAAGCAAGGCACGGTCGTGAAGCTAGTAGCGATCAAGAAGTGATCCTAGAGAAACCTACGCCAAACATAACTCCAACACCGTGTTCACTTCCCGGACTCCGCCGAGAAGAGACCATCACGGTTACACACGCGGTTGATGTATTTTAATTAAGATCAACTTCGGGTTTTCTACAACCGGACATTAACAAATTCCCATCTGCCTCATAACCGCAGGCACGGCTTTCGAAAGATAATACCCTGCAGGGGTGTCCCAACTTAGCCCATCATAAGCTCTGACGGTCAACGAAGGATAAAACTTCTCCCGGGAAGACCCGATCAGTCTCGGAATCCCGGTTCGCATGACATTTCGACAATGGTAAAACAAGACCAGCAAAGCCGCCCGATTGTGCCGACAAATCCCGATAGGAGCTGCACATATCTCGTTCTCAGGGCACATCCGGATGAGCAGTACGTACGGCAACCGAGGATACCCCAAGTTGCCTCAGGGCGGCACCGCAAGTGGCTCTAGTCTGGACCAACACTCAGAGGAGCATTGGCCCGGGGGGTTAAATAAAGATGACCCTCGGGCTAGCGAAAACCCAAGGGAAAAAGGCTTAGGTGGCAAATGGTAAAACCAAGGTTGGGCCTTGCTGGAGGAGTTTTATTCAAAGCGAACTGGCAGGGGGGTCCCATAAATCACCCAACCGCGTAAGGAACGCAAAATCAAGGAACATAACACCGGTATGACGGAAACTAGGGCGGCAAGAGTGGAACAAAACACCAGGCATAAGGCCGAGCCTTCCACCCTTTACCAAATATATAAGGTGCATTAATTAAACAGGAGATATTGTGATATCCCAAAGTATCCATGTTCCAACAAGGAACAAACTTCATCTTCACCTGTAACTAGCAACGCTATAAGAGGGGCTGAGCAAAAGCGGTGACATAGCCAAACAAAGGATTGCTAGGAAAGGATGGTTAGAGGTTTGACATGGCAATATGGGTGGCATGATATAGCAAGTGGTAGGTAACGTAGCATAGGCATAGCAAAAGAGCGAGCATCTAGCAAGCAAAGATAGAAGTGATTTCGAGGGTATGGTCATCTTGCCTGCAAGGTTCTCAGAGTTGTCGAAGGCTTGATCCTCGTAGGCGTTCTCAACAGGTTCCTCGTTCACGTACTCGTCTCCCGGCTCTACCCAAAGCAAGAGCACAAGCAATGGAACAACAATCAAACAAGGAGCAATGCACAAGCAACATGATGCAATACATGACATGCTATGCGAGATGTGATATGCAATGCATATGTGTGCTCCAGAAGGAAGATGATGAACAAGGCATCAACTTGGCAAACCAAGTATGCCGCTGGAAAGATGAGATGATTTCGGTTGAAATCGATATAAAGATCACCGGAATCGGATGCACGGTTTTCAAATGACAAGCAAAACAAGAATGACACAAAGATGCGATTAACAGCACGATGCTACTTAGCATGCAACAAGAAACTATGCTACAGCACCCCAATATAAAAACAAAGCATATGACAGTGATCTACAGGAGATGCTTAACAAAAGAGGAACACTGAGCTCCGGCTAAATCACATCATAACAGGCTCAATCAAGCATGGTGAAAGTGCAAAAAATATCAGGCTCACAGACTTAGTGAAAACACTAATATGCCAGAAATTAACATCAGGAAGGCATGTTTAGAGCAAGCAAACAACAAGCTACAGGAACTTATAATAGTAAAACAAGACATGGCAGGAATCTACTCAAAGCATAGATCAAAAGTCCCTTACTGACCATAAGCCAAAAAGGACCATAAGAAATGATGGCACCCATGTAAACATAGCAAGTTTCATTACAGATCTCAGACTTGGCAGAAAAACTGGACATGGCAAAAACAGATAACAAGTAGGCATGTTCGTGAGCTCGATGCACTCACTACAGAGCATCTAATGATAAACTAAGCATACACCCATCAAGAATACATGGCATAGAAGCTATACATGGCAAGAACAACATCATAGCACACACGGATCAACTACAACAACCTTGTGACAATTGAATATCATGTGAACAATCTGCCAGGAAACATTTTGAAGCAAAAGTAGAGCACGAAAATGACATGCTAGACTACTCCATAATTGCCAACAAAGACATGGATGGATAGAGCACATCCATATGTTCAAAACACCCTTACTGATCATGCTCAAAATGGGCATAGATCTCTCTGTAACAACATGAACACATGGCATAAAAATAACAGCAGGACATGACTTAGTGAAATTACTAAGTTCCTGAAATCGGCAACATTATCATCCCTAGTTTGCATGCTTGTGCTAGTCACCACAGAGATCACAAAAAAACATGGCATACATCCCTGTAAAGCTGGCATGGCATAGATCAAAACATATGTAGGGCTCAAGTTCATAAGATGCACACATCAATCATGGCAAAAATGACAAAAGTGCATGTTCTGTTAAGAAACAGAAACCAACATTATGAAGCACTCTTCCAACAGAATTTCGGGCATCAAGATGAGCTCAAATGAAAATGATGCAATGAGATGAAATGATGTACTCATTGAGACGAACAATTCGGTATGCTACACGTCCAAAACGGAGCCACGGGTGCAAAGTGGTGGTGCGATGAAAATTCCATAAAATATCTGCAGGGAAAAGACTTGGAGGATTTTCGGGGTCAACCTCCACACAGATCTAGGGTTCCTGTGGCAAGCGAACCGAGGCGTGGCCGGAGCTCCCGCCGGAGTGGAAGAAGAGGCGGCGTCCAGAGGAGCCGGGGCGCCGGATCCGGGGCCGAGGTGGCCGGATCTGGCGCGGGGGCGCGGGGGCGCGGTCGGAGGCGACGCGGTCGGAGGCGGGACCGGG
>NC_041393.1:368994006-369015522 GCF_002162155.2 Triticum dicoccoides | reverse complement strand
CGGCGGAGATGTGGGCGCGCCCGCGGACAGGTGGCGGCGCCCCGTTGGTCGGCGGCGGCGGGCGGACGTGTCCGGCGGCGGCGGAGGAGCGGGCTAGGGTTTGGGGATCCGGAAATTCGGGGGAGTGCACATATTTATAGGTAGAGGGAGCTAGGAGGCTCCAAATGGGGTGTAGTTTTTGCTCACACAATCGTGATCCGACGACGGAGAGCATGGAAGTGACTTAGATGGGTTATTGGGCTGTTTTGGAGGGGTGTTGGGCTGCAACCCAAAAGAGGCCTTTGTGATTACCCGGTTAACCGTTGGAGTATCAAATGAGCTCCAAATTGCACGAAACTTGACAGGTGGTCTACCGGTGGTGTACCAAGGCCACTTGGCAAGCCTCAGTCCATTCCGAGAATGTTTAACACCCTCTCACGACAAAGAGACAAGAGGGGTGCGCCGGTGCATGTGAGAGCGTCGGAATGCAAAACGGACAAAGGGGAAAATGCTCGGATGCATGAGACGAACACGTATGCAAATGAGGTGCACATGATGACATGATATGAGATGCATGACATGAACAAAATGCAAAACAAAAGACAAAACCCAACCACGGAGGGAATACCATAGCACATAGCCGAAAATGGCAAGAGTTGGAGTTACAAATATGGAAAGTTACATCCGGGGTGTTACATAGATTCACTAACCAGTTAACCGGACGCTGCACAGTACTCATCCAAGATCGATCTCAACGTGTTAGCATTCTGGTTATCCACTCTCATGAGAATTAGGGAATCATCCGCAAAAAGCAGATGCATACCTGCACTCCAATAAGGTTCCCCGCCTCTTCCTCATGAGCTATTAACGCTGACAGTCCCTCAGCACACAAAAGAAAAAGATAGGGGGAGAGGGGATCCCCCTGTCTCAAGCCTCTCGTTGGCAAAAGGGGAGTGTTTCGTTGGAATTAAACCGTACCTTGTACTCAACCGTTCTCACACAAGACATAACCATCTGAATCCATTGGGCATGAAACCCTAACTTGGTGAGCATGGCCTCCAAGAACGTCCATTCCACTCTATCATATGCCTTATGCATATCAAGTTTTATTGCACAAGTGCCAACCTTTCCCTTCTTCCGTTTCTTCATCGTATGTAGGCATTCATACGCCACTATGACATTGTCATTGATGATGCGGCCCGGCACAAACGCACTTTGGGTCTCGCTGATAATATCTGGGAGGAGAACCTTTAAACGCGCCACAAGCATCTTTGAAATCACCTTATAGACCACATTGCACAAACTTATGGGTCTAAATTGGGTAACTTTTTCTGGGTTATCCACTTTCGGAATTAAGACAATAGTGGTAGAATTCCACCCCTCAGGTATAATGCCTGTATTAACAGCCTCCAGGACCTCCTTGGTGAGATCACCTCCAAGCAAGTGCCAGAATTTTTTTTAGAAAATAGCGTGTAACCCATCTGGCCCTGGTGCTTTTAAGTCACCAATACTAAAAAGAGCTTGCTTTACCTCCTCCTCTGTATACGGTGCAATGAGTGACTCATTCATATAATCTGTAACCTTCCTCTTAACTTTATTGATAACATTCATATCTGGTACATTTACTTCAGCAGAAAAGAGGTGCTGAAAATAATCGCTAATCAGACTACTCATAGCATCATTACTCTCTCTCCAAACACCCAAGTCATCCATCAGGCGTTTTATATAATTTCTCTTCTTTCTAGCCGATGCAAAATTATGAAAGAAATTGGTGTTATGGTCTCCAAATTTGAGCCAGTTTGCTCGGCTGCACTGAACCTTGTAGATCTCTTCCTTTTCCAAATTTTCCTCTATCTCCATTAACAGAATTCGCTGCCTGTCTCCCGCCTCATCAGTGAGAGGGCCCGACCGCAACTTTTCCAACTCCTCCTTCAGTTCCTTCAGACGCCGTTGGGGTGCCTTCAAAATCGAGCAATCCCACTCATGCAAAGTGGAATGGACACTCGTTGTTCGTTCTGCAATTGGCGTTGTCGGGTCTGAACGTTCCCACGCATCGGACACCACTTGCATAATGTTATCCTCTTGCAACCACCTTGACTCAAAGCACTTCCGATGGGTTTGAGAAACTGCCTGCCCATCCCCCTCGGTGTCAATGAAGAGGGGTCTGTGATCCGACTTTATATGAGCAGTGTTAGGGATTTTTGTATTTGGGAATAAACCATGAAACTGGTCATAGTAGGCAACTTAAGATAAATATTAGGCAACTTTCCAATCGTGCTAGACAACCTAACAAGAAGTTGCTTCCTTTCAGTACTAAATTTGCTTGATATAGTAATAAAGTTGCTTGACATAGTGTGACGCCCGGGTAATTAAGCTACAGTGAACCTCTGCTAATGATGCCACGTCACCTCGATTACTGTTCCTAATCACGTGATAGTTCGAAACTGATTCAAATTCAAATTCAAAATCAACCAAAGAATAAAAGTTTTCAAATATTAAAACTAAAATGTTCGGAGTGAACCAAATACTGCATAGGTAATTATGGTGGAGAAAGCACACCTTTATAAAATGTTTAAACACTCTAAAATGAATTAAAAAAGTAACAATAATAATTATTTATATGCTTTCAAAATGTTAAACAATTTCAAAACTATTTTGTTTCGGTGCTAAGTGGTTTGTGGCTGTGGCTTAGTTTGCAAACTCTCTTTTGGTGCCACTGTAGTATCTTACTAAAATGAGAAATAAAAGAAAACACAAAAACAGAAAACAATACAAGAGAGAAAAAAAAAAGAACTAAAACCTAAAGCTAACAGAAAAAAAAATGGAAGACCCCCTCCCTGGGCCGTGGCCCAACTGGACCAGCCCACTGGCCCAACCGGCCACCCCACTCCCCTTATCCCCCCATCCCAGAAACCCTAACTCCCGACCGCACCCATCCCCACTCCCCACGCCGCTCTCCCCCCTCTCGATCCGATCTGGATCGAGGGAGCATTCCCGAGCCCCCTTCGACACCAATCGCCGCCGCCTGGAGGTCCAGTCGCCGGAGCCACCCTCCCGGATCCCCTCTGCCTCGACTACCTCGCCTCCCGTCTCCGTCAATCGTCCCCGTCCTCCTCCCCCCGGGTCGCCCCCGAGCCTCGACGCCCATGTGCCCCTGCAAACGGCGGTGAGGCCCTCGGCCTCGGCCTCCCCTCTCCCCTTCTTTTCGTCTGCGGACACCGCGCTCGTCCACCTCGCGCCCGTGCAGTCCGCTCGCCTCCGGCCCATCTCTGCCTTGCGGTCGAGCACGCCATGCGCCGTACCCCGTGCGCTCCAGGCCCGTCCAGGCCCGCACCCCCTCCTGCTCGACGACTGCGTCGGCCACGCCGTCGCCCCACTTGCCGCTCCTGGTCGTGCCCCGCCATGAGCTGCAGCAGCTGCTACTGTGCTGTGGCGCTGCCGCCAGCACCACTGCAGCCCCCCGCGCTCGCCCACTCACCGTGGTCGCGCCCGCTCGCGGAGTGCTCCTGTGCCCCTGCCTCCGTCGTTCCTCTCACGCGCCTCGGCTCCTCCTTGCGCCCTCCCTCGTCTGCTCGCCGTGGCCGCGCTCCGGCGAGCCACCCACAGCACCTCGGCTGGCTCCGCTCGGGACTCGCCCGTTCGGGTGCCCACGCCCGGCGCCCGTAAACCCCACACCCGCTAAGGCCCCTGGTCCAATGACAGCCGGGGCCCAGCCCCCAGAATGTTTTAATAAAAAAAAAGAATAAAAAAAATACAAAAATAATTAAATAAACAATAATAATTAAATTAATTAATTAATTAAGGAATTAATTAAGTTAATTAATTATAATTAAATTAACCTAATCACTAATTAACATAATTAATTGTTAGTTAATTAAATCAGAGTACGACGAACGGGACCCACCTGTCAGGTTGACCAAGTCAACTGCTGACGCCATGCTGACGTCATGCTGACGTCAGCAAGCACTATTCCGGATAATGTTAATTTAAATAATTAATTAAAATCAGAAAATGATTTAAATCTTTAGAAAATCATATCTTTTAATCCGTAACTCGGATGAAAATACTTTCTACATGAAAGTTGCTCAGAACGACGAGACGATTCCGGATACGCGGTCCGTTCGTTCGCCACACACCCCTAACCTATCGAACTCGCAACTTTCCCCCTCCGGCTCCTCTGCCCGAAAACGCGAAACACCGGGAATACTTTCCCGGATGTTTTCCCCCCTTAACCGGTACCACCTCATACCACGTTAGGGCACACCTAGCACCGCTCATTGTCACGTCACGCATCGTCGTGTTTATGTTTGCATTGTATTCATTGTTTCTTCCCCCTCTTATCTCCGGTAGACTACGAGACCGACGCTGATGCCACCGTGTACGACTACGTCACCGACGACCCCTCCTTGTCTGAGCAACCAGGCAAGCCCCCCCTTTGATCACCAGATATCGCCTATTCTCCTCTATACTGCTTGCATTAGAGTAGTGTAGCATGTTACTGCTTTCATTAATCCTATTCTGATGCATAGCCTGACATTGTTGCTACACCTGTTGATACCTTACCTGCAATCCTAAATGCTTAGCATAGGATGCTAGTTTATCATCATTGGCCCTACATTCTTGTCAGTCTGCCTTGCTATACTATCGGGCCGTGATCACCTGGGAGGTGATCACGGGTATATACTATACATACATACATACTATACAGATGGTGACTAAAGTCGGGTCAGCTCATTGAGTACCCGCAAGTGATTCTGACGAGGGGGCTGAAAGGACAGGTGGCTCCATCCCGGTAGAGGTGGGCCTGGGTTCCCGACGGCCCCCGACTATTACTTTGTGGCGGAGCGGCAGGGCAGGTTGAGACCACCTAGGAGACAGGTGGGCCTGGCCCTGTTCGGCGTTCGCGGATACTTAACACGCTTAACGAGATCTTGGTATTTGATCTGAGTCGGCTACGAGCCTATACGCACTAACCATCTACGTGGGAGTAGTTATGGGTATCCCGACGTCGTGGTATCAGCCGAAGCACTTCAGACGTCAGCGACGGAGCGGCGCGCGCCGGATTGGAACGTAAGCCTGCTCTTGTATTAAGGGGGCTAGTTCCGCTTTCGGCCGCGTACGCAACGTGCAGGTGTGCTATGGGCGATGGGCCCAGACCCCTGTGCGCTTAGGTTTAGACCGGCGTGCTGGCCTCTCTGTTTTGCCTAGGTGGGGCTGCGACGTGTTGATCTTCCGCGGCCGGGCATGACCCAGGAAAGTGTGTCCGGCCAAATGGGATCGAGCGTGTTGGGCTATGTGGTGCACCCCTGCAGGGAAGTTAATCTATTCGAATAGCCGTGATCTTCGGTAACAGGACGACTTGGAGTTGTACCTTGACCTTATGACAACTAGAACCGGATACTTAATAAAACACACCCTTCCAAGTGCCAGATAAAACCGGTGGTCGCTCTCCCTCAGGGATACGAGTGGAGGATCGCCGGGTAGGATTATGCTATTTGGAGATGTTACTTGGAGATGCTACTTGGAGGATTTCAATCTACTCTCTCCTACTTGATGCAAGACGGTGGCTGCGAGAAGCGTAGTCTTCGACAGGATTAGCTATCCCCCTCTTATTCTGGCATTCTGCAGTTCAGTCCACTGATATGGCCTCTTTACACATATACCCATGCATATGTAGTGTAGCTCCTTGCTTGCGAGTACTTTGGATGAGTACTCATGGTTGCTTTCTCCCCCCTTTTCCCCCCTTTCCTTTTCTTTCTGGTTGTCGCAACCAGATGCTGGAGCCCTGGAGCCAGACGCCACCGTCGACGATGATTCCTACTACACTAGAGGTGCCTACTACTACGTGCAGCCCGCTGACGACGACCTGGAGTAGTTTAGGAGGATCCCAGGCAGGAGGCCTGCGCCTCTTTCGATCTGTATCCCAGTTTGTGCTAGCCTTCTTAAGGCAAACTTGTTTAATTTATGTCTGTACTCAGATATTGTTGCTTCCGCTGACTCGTCTATGATCGAGCACTTGTATTCGAGCCCTCGAGGCCCCTGGCTTGTATTATGATGCTTGTATGACTTATTTTATTTGTAGAGTTGTGTTGTGATATCTTCCCGTGAGTCCCTGATCTTGATCGTACACATTTGCGTGCTTGATTAGTGTACGATTGAATCGGGGGCGTCACACATAGCAATAAAGTTGCTTGGAAGTCATGGAGCCAAGTTAAGAGAACATTGGGTTGATTGACGGTCAATGTAGACAACCTAACAAGAAGTTGTTTCCTTTTAGCACTAAAGTTGGTCGATATAGAAATAAAGTTTCTTTTTAAGAGAAGTTTATCAAAACATGCAACTTCACTGCATTTCCTAATTAATTTTTCCTAACATTCTCCCAACCTGCTCACCGCGACTTCTAAGTTGCTACCATTTATGCTCGTATGTCGTCTTTTTTCTAAGTTCACTACAATATTATGAAGTCCTCCATCACTAATGCTCATTTATCTATCATTACTAGTTAGCTAGCTGCCTATCATGGGTGCTATATGTTGCTTTACATTGGCAATTAGTTGTCTACCGATGATACACAGTCGTATAGCAGGCAACTTCAGAGTGTTTGTGGGCAACTTAAAAAACAATGATAAGAAACTACACAATATTGTAGGCAACTGACTTACAAAATTGAGCACTTGATCAACAATGATAGGCAACTAATTACCAATAATTGGCAACTGGGAATTAATTGTAGGAAAATTTCATAGTATTCATAGGCAACTAAGCATCAACCGTAGGCAACAGAACCATCAACAATAGGTAACTTAGCAACCATGATAAGCAAGTTGGGCTAATGTTAACAACACTCACCGGAACACATAGTGTGGTGAAATTGCTTTTATGGAGCACTATGTCTTGTGTGATTTTTCTTGTTTTTAGACAAACCAACCTAATAGGCAGTCCTACTAGACCCAAAAAAAGAAGTTGCTTCCTTATAGCACTAAAGTTACCTGCAATGTACCCAAAGTTGCTCACAAAAAAAGTTCAAAGAAACCTACCCATATGGGGTCTAGTTCTTTCATCGTGAGAAACCCAACGGTGAAAATGAATTTGAATTTCAACATTTAAATCAAAAGTTATGACTTTTTAAAATTTCCGAACTCCAAATAAGTACACGTGGGACAAGATATTGGCTGATTTCCTTGATAGCCATGTAGCTACGGGGATGTGGCTGGCAATTTCCTCTTCAGTGTAGACAGCTGGACAGATAGACAATTATCACCCATATATGGCAGTGCGCTTGCGGACGTCAACAAGCGCCTAAGTGTCGACTAGCCAGGTCCATATTTTTAGTACTTATTCAACTTTTTCAAATACTTGTTTAACATTTTTAATAATTATTCAACATTTTCAAATACTTGTTCAACATTTTTTAAATACTTGTTCAACATTTTGTAATACTTGTTCAACATTTTTCAAATATTTGCTAACCAATTTTGAAATGTGTTTTTAAAGAGTTTTTTGTATATATATGTAGAATATTTTAAAATATAAAGAAAAGTACAAAAACAAAGCAAAAAATGAGAACAAAAAACAACAAAATAATAATAATAAATAGGCTGCGGCCTCCCGTGCGGCTGGGCCGTTCCATCCGGGCTCCCCCCGACGCGAGGCTTCCCCCTATGCTTGATTAAAATGACCGAGACAATGCGAGGAATCGAACACACGACGTTGCGGTCTTGAACCTATGCCACTAGCCACTGGAGCCGACAGCTACTGCAGCTTTAAGGGAAATGTGAGTTGTCTAAGTTCTCACCTAAGCTGATCTTTATAAAATTCTTTACACGTTTTCGAACGTTTCTTGAATTTTTGAAAATAAAACTTAAAGGCCGAATATTGTTTCGAAACGAAAATGATTTTTGGAATGCCAATCCTTTTTATTCTGCATTTTTTTGAAATTTGAATACATTTTGAAATCCTAACTTTTTTAATTTGTGAAAAATTGTTGAGAACATAAATAATGTTTGAAAATCCAAATGAATTTGAAAACATGAACATTTTATTGAATTTTGTGAAGATTTTTTTATATGTGAACATCTTTTGAATCTGTGAACAATTAAAAAACATTTTTTTGGAAAGACAAACAATCTTTGAAAAATTGGAACATATTTTTAAATTCTAAACAAATTTTGAAAAAACGAGAACAAAAGTTAACATTGCAAACAATTTTTGAAAACATGAACAAATTCTGAAACTCCAAAAATTTGAAAACACGAACAGTCGAAACACCTTTTGAAATTCTTTTTTTTTTGAAAAAATGAGAACAAAAATAAACATTTTGAACAAATTTTCTGAACAAAAATAAACATTACAAACAAATTTTCATAACAAAAATAAACATTTTGAACATTTTTTGAAAACACAAACAAATTTTGGTTATTAGAACATTTTTTGAAATTTCTGAATAACGTTTGAATTTGTGAACAAATTTTAGAAATACGAACAATTTTTTAGATTCTAACCGTTTTTGAATTTTGAACATTTTTTTGGAATTCATGGACAAAATTTGAAAACAGGGCATTTTCAGAAATTTTGTATAATTTTTTAAAAATTGCAATTATTTTTAAAATTTCTGAATACTTTTTGAAAAGGAAAATGAACTTGAACAAAGAAAAAGCAACAGAAAGAGAAAAAACGGAGAAAGTAAACAATAGAAAGCCGAAAGAACCTGAAACGAAACGACGCAGAAAAAAACCCGGTTCAGGGAACACGAAAGGAAAATTATTTTTTGATTTTTTTGGGGCGTTCCCAAAACCGGATGGACGCACTATGTATATCTGGAAATGGCCCGGCCCATGTTAGCCGCGAATGGGCTTTCCGGAAATAGGAGTGCCCAGCTCCTCAGGACATTGAGCGCGGCCTGCTCCCGTGACTCTTGCTTGCGAGACCTAGATGCGCCCCTCGGGGTATAAAACTACCCTCGCCGCCATCGGAAGAGATCGAAGGACCAGCGGCGAGAGAGTGTAAAACCCTAGCGGAGCGAGTTTCTCTAAGCAGCCACGATGCCCTCGAAACATAAGGACGACAGGAAGAAGATGAAGAAAAAGGCGCGGTATGATAAGTGGATTAAGCCTTTGGTCGCCGACCATCCTCCGCCTCAGGCCGGGCTCAATGCCGGCCATCCTCCGCCTCAGGCCGCGCTCAATGCCGGCCATCCTCCGCCTCAGGTCGCGCTCAATGCCGACCCTCGTCCGGTTCAGGCCGCGCTCAATGACGAGCTGCAGCCCCCCCACGACCCGCTTCTGCATCAGGCCTTGCTGAATGCCGATCCGCCTCCGCCGCCTACCGATCTACGTTGCTTGGGGCGTCTTGTCTCCGAGGATCACTCGCTCGATATTGAGGTAATCAACCACACCAACTCGTCCCTCTGATGTAGCAGTACGTAGGTCGGTCTTTTAATACAATATACTGCCATCCCAAACATGTAGTAGGTAATGGGTATTTTAATTGGACAGATTAAGCCTCTTACTATATCCAAAGATGGTGTGGACATTGTAGCTAACACTCAGATGGAACTGCGGCATGGGAGGTATGTAGCAACCTTTACCATATATCGATAGGAATTTGGAATTATGTGCTGAACGTAGGATTTCATTGGTTGTTCTTCAGGTGTTACGGCTTGATAGGACAAGGATGTGGCAAACATACTTTACTTAGAGCTCTTGCACATGAGACGTTTCCCATTCCATCCTATATGCACGTCTATCACGCCACCTTTGATGACCAGTTCCCTAGTTTGTCGGTTAAGGAGTATATTATGTCGTGTGACAAAGAACGAGTTCAGCTGGAAAGAGAGATTAAAAATCTGGAGGATCAGGTCAGTTTTTCAACTGCTCTCATATTAGCGTGTGTACAACTGAGCATGGGGTTGTTATAAAAAAACTGGGCATGGACGCTTTCTAAATTTGTCTTTTGTCCTCTGACTTTTGTAGGGTCATGGTGGTACTAATGCTGTGGGTTATCTGTATATGCGGTCAGAAGTCTTCGATTCAACTTCACTAGAAGAACGTGCAACACATATACTGTATGGCTTAGGATTTCACAGGAAAATGCAAGCAGATCTAGTTCAGAATGTGCCTGTCTACCTTCGTAAGCGACTTCCTTTAGCGAAGGCACTTCTTTTGCAGCCAACAGTTCTTCTGCTTGAGGAACCAACATCTGGGCTTGGTGAGTTTTTAAAACTCAAACTGTTTTAATCAGATGTATAAAAGCCCTAGACTCTAAATCTGATAATAACTGATCATTGTCGAGGCGTGTGTTTTGAACACAGCGACTGCAGATCCTGGCTATCCCACTGTTAATAATTACATGCCATTATTTTTTAAAGCGTTGTTAGAACAAAATACACATGTGAAATACTACATGCATGGCCCATTAGTAGGGACCAGCCCCACGACTTTGATGGCTGCGGGTGCCCTGTGATTGCCACAACTCAGGATACTATCTCCTCCGTGCCCCCACCATGCTTTATTAGGCACCTGAAATTGATTACTGGGAGCTCGCACTCCAACACTTGCAGAGGCCGACTGGCCAATGACAGCACTGTCATGCACCGGTGCTTGTTCTGTCGGGCCATGCTGGGAGAGCAGCACTGCAACAGCGCCTAGTAGCTGTCTGCTAGCAGCTGGTTAGCTAACTCCAAAGCTAGTTGTTCAAATTCACTATGGCGAGCTGCAAATACTTCCTAGCTGTTAGCATGCACGTTCTTGGGCTGATCAGAGTCAGCTGTGCCTCTTCTTGGATGTAGGGAAGCCACAGAGAGCATCCGGTGGACAGTACAAATCCACATCATCAATAATCACTGCTTGAGTGTCGTTTTTTCGTGCAAACCCTGCCATGCCATCACCAATCCTGGTATAGGGGGTTAAGTAGACCTCAGATTCTTCACCAGGGGGTTAATTGAGCTCAGAAATTGTTATGAGTGCAGTCAATAGTCTAGGAAGGTGGATTTCCCCCCTCATTTTATGATGGTGGCTTTGAGAGTAGTTATTATGTTGGTACACCCTTAAACTTTACATGTATGTTAGGCCCTAGATATTTGTGTTGAGTTCCTTATTCTGGTTTCGGTCTACACAACCTTGTACTTCCCCAAAAGTTGATGGCCTGGAATCTGCTACTGGATATATACTGGTGATTATTGAGTCTAGATGACCGAGTTATTCTGATAACTGTGAACTTTACTGTCATGCTTTATGTTACTCTATTGACTTGAGCAATCGGATAGCATTGTTAGTAATCCTTTGAATGCGAAGTTTATATCCACTTCTGATTCTGAAGTGGAGGTATTTGTATTAGCATTGCTGGATCTCATGATTCCGCGTGGTCTGTTATATCCTTCAAAGCATGGAGGATTTTATGATCTATATTTGTTACCATATGTGTTATACACGCGTAGAAACAGAAGTTTGGTACTCTCCCGAAGGTTATAATACTCAGTAGAGCTATCTATTAAGCTTATGCCGTTTGTCCTAGATGAAATTCCTCAATACTCGCTCCGTCCGCGAATACGTGTACATCTAGCTTTTGTCTTAAGTCAAAGTTTTAAAACTTTGACCAACTTTCTAGGGAAAAGTATAAGCATTTATGGCACTAAATTAGTATCGCTAGATCCGTTTTAAATGTACTTTGATAATATACCAATTTGATGTCATATATGTTACTACTATTTTCTATAAAGTTGGTCAAAATTTTAAAATTTTGACTAAGAACAAATACTAGATGTACACTTATTCGCGGACTGAGGGAGTATGCCATATCATCCCAATCCTACCTTTTCAGATTCATGCAAACGAAAAAGGCCCTAAAACTATTTTTCTGTTTAAACTTAAAATGATAGTAAGATTTCTCATGCATTGTCATTATAAATATCTCTGCTTGTTTGAACTAATTTTTTCTTTGCATTTCAGATATCGATACCTGGGTGTGGCTTGCACATGCACTGAAGAAAGTTCAACCAACATGCATAACAGTCCTAATTTCCAATGATGAGCAGTTTTTAAGCGAGTTATGCACTGATGTGCTCAATGTGCACAACGGTGGGTTGCATCAGTTCTATGGCAAGTACTTCAAGTACTCTCCACCAGCTGAGTTGTCTGTTTCGGAAAAGTCTCCAGCTTTCCACTTCAGGCATGAGGACTCTAGCCATTTAGATTCACCTGTCTTGCAGCTCGAGAAAGCTGGATGTGGTTATGGGGAGAACTTTATTTTCAAGAATCTTGATTTTGATCTCAAGCCTGATTCCAGAATCGCATTTGTTGGTGCAAATGGCGGAGGGAAGACCACCCTGCTCAATGTCTTGGCAAAAAAGCTTGGTTTGATTGGTGGTAAGATCAGACACGATCCTGAATTTCGTGCAGTCCACTTTGGTCAGCAACTTATTGATGAACTGGACATGAAGATATCTGCCCTCCAGCATGTCAACATTGTATGTCAAGGTGATAATAGGCTCAAGACTGAAATTGTCGATTCATTTTTACCAATGCACATGCGTGATAGACCAATGAAGGACCTATCCTATGCGCAGCAAGTGTCTGTGATCTTCGCCTGCTTAATGTTCGAAAGGCCACATGTTTTGTTGATTGATGAGCCAACCCGCCAATTTGACAATGAGGCTGTCGACATACTCTGCAAGGCATTGAACTCCTTTAATGGTGGGTATGTCATAGCTAGCAGCAACTTAGGACTGATCAATCGACTTGCACCAGAAATTTGGCTTTGTGGCAGTCAGTCAATAATGAAGTATGATGGAGGGGTAATGGACTTAACACGACAAATGCAGGACCGCCTTGGTAAGTTATCCTGTTTGCTGTTGCAACATATTTTAGGCTATTTAATATGCATATGAGCCTCTGTTTTCCTTTAAAATTCTAATGCAAGTGGTTATGATTCCTATTGCCTGACATAATCACATGTTTCTTTTGGTCACTATTTACTGCATTCAGTCGCATGTGAAAGTGTGTTACATTTCATAGGTAGATGGTATCAACTGCTTACGGATCCCCTGTTTACATGGTCGTTGTTGTGCACATGTAAAAACCCTCCTTATAATGGATGCCTAAGTTTCTAACATCTCACTGTATGAAGGAACTACTAATAAAGGTCTTAATTACGTGGAAATAATATCAGAGATCCTCAAGGATTCTGTATGGAATATAAAAGCACAACAATTCAAGGCAATACAAAGCTCAAGATCTTAAGGTCACTCCCGAGGCAATGTGGCCTGTATAAATTACACAGTAGCGCGATAGGAAACCATAACATTAGCATTGCTAGGTATTAACCATGTTACCCACTAGTAATCAACAACTAATCCCTCAAGGTGTTACTACCATCAGAAAGACTAGCCCATCTCTAATCCCCTACAAGTAGAATAGCCATTCAATATTGTCAGTGGGTTATTGATCTAGTTACCCACGTCAATCTATCAGTGTTTTTCTACTATCTGCAACCATGAACACATCTGTAGTATCAGCTTATTTTCATATATTTGCATCTCTAAATTTTGGTTTGCAGTTCCATGCCATTAGAAAACTGATGCCTTTTCCTGGAGAATTCCATTAGCAGCTTCCAACACGCCTTTCTGCATATAAAGAATCTACCTACACTTTGGTCTTCAAGTTTATCAAATGCTTATTTCTTTCTTTCTTTATGTAATTTTGTGCAGGTAAACTGATTAAGCTCCGAGATCCAACTATAATTAGAGAGGCTTATCCACAGTTTTCGATTGCAAATCATCCTGAAGGTATGCATGGAAGTATCATTTTATATTTACTTTTTGCGTGAAATCTGATTAAAGTATTTCTCAGATGTTTTACAAGTGTGATACATTGACTTCTCGTTGTTTTTCACAGTGGCTCTTCCATTCCTATGGTATGACCAGTACGTTGATAGCTCTGGTGAAAGTTTCAAGCTTGCATGCATTCCGTTTGCTGTTTATGCAAAACAGAGAGCTTTGGTTGCCACTGCCCCAACCAACACCTTGAAGGCCGGGAACCTCACTATTGAAGGAGAACTTGATCCAACAATTCTCCATCGAATGGCCACAGAAGCTGGAAAAGATTTCGCTAGATCAATGGTCCATGGTCTTCGCCAATCTGAGTCAATTGGAGAGAGCTTAGGGGACTTCAATAGTTCCAACATTTGGGTGACCCCTGAGGGTAGGGTTGTCCTGAAAGGAGTTGAACGCAAGCGATTTTGTCTTATTCAAAACAGAAGAAATTGGTTGTCAGTGTGCGAAATCATTGAGAATATGTGTGGTGATGAAGTTCCTGCTAGTGTTGCACACTTGTTAACTATGATAAGGAATGAGCCAAACATGTCCCCACTTTATCATGTACACGCTTCTCTGCGTCCAATTGGTCAGTGTATGGCAATGTTCACGAAAGCGTATGGGGAGAACTTTATTTTCAAGAATCTTGATTTTGATCTCAAGCCTGATTCCAGAATCGCATTTGTTGGTGCAAATGGCGGAGGGAAGACCACCCTGCTCAATGTCTTGGCAAAAAAGCTTGGTTTGATTGGTGGTAAGATCAGACACGATCCTGAATTTCGTGCAGTCCACTTTGGTCAGCAACTTATTGATGAACTGGACATGAAGATATCTGCCCTCCAGCATGTCAACATTGTATGTCAAGGTGATAATAGGCTCAAGACTGAAATTGTCGATTCATTTTTACCAATGCACATGCGTGATAGACCAATGAAGGACCTATCCTATGCGCAGCAAGTGTCTGTGATCTTCGCCTGCTTAATGTTCGAAAGGCCACATGTTTTGTTGATTGATGAGCCAACCCGCCAATTTGACAATGAGGCTGTCGACATACTCTGCAAGGCATTGAACTCCTTTAATGGTGGGTATGTCATAGCTAGCAGCAACTTAGGACTGATCAATCGACTTGCACCAGAAATTTGGCTTTGTGGCAGTCAGTCAATAATGAAGTATGATGGAGGGGTAATGGACTTAACACGACAAATGCAGGACCGCCTTGGTAAGTTATCCTGTTTGCTGTTGCAACATATTTTAGGCTATTTAATATGCATATGAGCCTCTGTTTTCCTTTAAAATTCTAATGCAAGTGGTTATGATTCCTATTGCCTGACATAATCACATGTTTCTTTTGGTCACTATTTACTGCATTCAGTCGCATGTGAAAGTGTGTTACATTTCATAGGTAGATGGTATCAACTGCTTACGGATCCCCTGTTTACATGGTCGTTGTTGTGCACATGTAAAAACCCTCCTTATAATGGATGCCTAAGTTTCTAACATCTCACTGTATGAAGGAACTACTAATAAAGGTCTTAATTACGTGGAAATAATATCAGAGATCCTCAAGGATTCTGTATGGAATATAAAAGCACAACAATTCAAGGCAATACAAAGCTCAAGATCTTAAGGTCACTCCCGAGGCAATGTGGCCTGTATAAATTACACAGTAGCGCGATAGGAAACCATAACATTAGCATTGCTAGGTATTAACCATGTTACCCACTAGTAATCAACAACTAATCCCTCAAGGTGTTACTACCATCAGAAAGACTAGCCCATCTCTAATCCCCTACAAGTAGAATAGCCATTCAATATTGTCAGTGGGTTATTGATCTAGTTACCCACGTCAATCTATCAGTGTTTTTCTACTATCTGCAACCATGAACACATCTGTAGTATCAGCTTATTTTCATATATTTGCATCTCTAAATTTTGGTTTGCAGTTCCATGCCATTAGAAAACTGATGCCTTTTCCTGGAGAATTCCATTAGCAGCTTCCAACACGCCTTTCTGCATATAAAGAATCTACCTACACTTTGGTCTTCAAGTTTATCAAATGCTTATTTCTTTCTTTCTTTATGTAATTTTGTGCAGGTAAACTGATTAAGCTCCGAGATCCAACTATAATTAGAGAGGCTTATCCACAGTTTTCGATTGCAAATCATCCTGAAGGTATGCATGGAAGTATCATTTTATATTTACTTTTTGCGTGAAATCTGATTAAAGTATTTCTCAGATGTTTTACAAGTGTGATACATTGACTTCTCGTTGTTTTTCACAGTGGCTCTTCCATTCCTATGGTATGACCAGTACGTTGATAGCTCTGGTGAAAGTTTCAAGCTTGCATGCATTCCGTTTGCTGTTTATGCAAAACAGAGAGCTTTGGTTGCCACTGCCCCAACCAACACCTTGAAGGCCGGGAACCTCACTATTGAAGGAGAACTTGATCCAACAATTCTCCATCGAATGGCCACAGAAGCTGGAAAAGATTTCGCTAGATCAATGGTCCATGGTCTTCGCCAATCTGAGTCAATTGGAGAGAGCTTAGGGGACTTCAATAGTTCCAACATTTGGGTGACCCCTGAGGGTAGGGTTGTCCTGAAAGGAGTTGAACGCAAGCGATTTTGTCTTATTCAAAACAGAAGAAATTGGTTGTCAGTGTGCGAAATCATTGAGAATATGTGTGGTGATGAAGTTCCTGCTAGTGTTGCACACTTGTTAACTATGATAAGGAATGAGCCAAACATGTCCCCACTTTATCATGTACACGCTTCTCTGCGTCCAATTGGTCAGTGTATGGCAATGTTCACGAAAGCGTATGAAGAGGTTACACAAGTTATAACTAACAATGCAGTTAGAAGAAGAATCTACGAGGCAATACCTTACTGTCTCAACAAAGAGTGGCGCACTATGGTGATATCAAATGAAATCCTAAAGAAAACATATGATTTCAAGGGTGGCAGAAATTACAAAGTGGCTACACCAAGCCTGCTGCCAAACGAACAGACCCTAACAGCTAGACAGTTGCAGATCATGCGATGGAAGGAAGCAAGATGCTTCTTGGACTTTTTGAGAAATAGAATAAGCCATCGCATGGACTACCTTGCCTACCTGCAGATGAAATATACTGCTTTGGGTGCAGACCTTGCCCATGATGCACGCTTTGGGCTGGTTAACTGTGTCCTGCAGAGGGAGCTGTTCATAATCAAGGGATTAATAATATAAATCCGCACAAGTTTCTGTAAGGTATGGAAATTTTCTTTCCTGTAGTCATATGATGTGACATGAGTTATAGTAGCAATGTTGCACTGCACCTTTTTTTCCTCCTCTCAGTCATCAAAAAGTCATTTTTGTTAACCCTTAGAAATAATCTGCTAAACTGTTTTATCATGGTCACCAGAGCACCCTGCTTTATATATTTAGCCAACATTTAACACCTTCCTGATATGTCTGAGTTGTGCAAGCGTGCACTGAAGGAAATGTGGTAAATGTACAACTAGGTAGGCTCACAGGGGGTTTCGCTGAAAATGGGCACCAGAGCTTTTAGTGAATTGAGCAACCTGACAGAAAAAATGGTGTTATCGTTGCATTGGGTCATTATTCTATTTGCTTATTTGTTTTGGCTGAAGTTTGCAGATAACTTCTGGGGGCTCCATTACCTTCCGGGATACCCAGAGCTCCGTCAAGCTGACAAGCTGTCTCTGAGAGCACCAAGGCTGTCCACAGGCTGACCTCACCTTAGGCTTTATATGCATTTCTGATCCCTAGTTGGTTGTTTGGGGTGTGTTCTGACTAATTGTGAGAAGAGCACTATTATTGCGTCCTTCATGTAAGAACTGTTCTAATTGAGAAGAGCACTGTTATTGCGACCTGGAGAAATTGCAACGTTTTGACCTGGAGTAATTGCTGTTTCAGTGTTATACAGTTGCCTGTTTGTGATTTCAATTCTTGTTTGTTATATAAAGCGTTGATTGCATATAATTCCCAAATTCCGGGACTTGAGGTTGCCCTGTCCCCTAAATGCGTTGCCTACTGAAAAATGAGCTCTGATAGTCTTGGGTGATCTTGTCTGAAGTGAATCTGCGCTGTTTTTCTGTCGAGAGTTTCAGTAAATGCAACTCTCATGATTAAATAGTTCAACAGTTAAGTATGGCACGAGGCAAGGACATATGAAAGTATCCTAAGGATTGCATTATACTGTTTTGGAGGAACCTTCTAATTTATTTGTTTTGCTTTGTTTCTCCTATGGAAGTTGTGTATCCCCTAGTCAGTTCTCTCTGAGATCCCCACTCTTGAAGAAAAAAAAAATCCTTATTTGAAAATTTGGCTTCCCTATAGCACTCAATTTCCTTTCTTCCCTATCTAACACTGGGTCTAAATTTTATGCCCAACATGATACTTCCATCCAATTTTGCATCTAATGATGTTAAATGACACGCGAAAATACCCCTTTGCCCCTCTGTAGTATATGAATCTTTCAAAGCAAACACACCATTCACAGGTTTGAATAGGAAACCATACATATGCAACCAGACAATGACATAAGTTTCTGTTGCTGTTGAAAAGTCTTTAAGATTTTACACAGACAATTTTGACAAACTCAATTTGGCTGGTGCTGCCCGTCCCGAAGGAGAGCGACAAGGCGTGTGTGGAGGAGGCCGGGGCGTGCCGTGTGGTCCATCAGCGGGAGAGCGGCAACCTGGAGATCACCACTGTCGGGCGGCAGGACGCCGAGCATCCTCGAGCTGGACTTCGGGCACACGGCAGTGCGAGGTCAAAGAATCTGAATCAAAATCAATTCACACGCGCACATGCATCTATCAGACGTGAGCCTGTTTAATACTCAGGTGAGATGGTTTGTGTGCAAGAGCCGGCCATTTGTGGAGACGAGCGCGTCGTGCTATTTGTCCTGGTACAGCACGCGGGGGTCCTCCGGCAGCGGAGCGCGCTGCTTCTTGTACGCCGTGGCAGCAACCTGTGGCAGGCCCTCGACGGCTCGGCCCGGCTCCTCCCGGCATAAGCTGCCCGACGACGCGAGTGGCTCCGGCGCGCGCGTGGCGATCCTTGCCCCAGTGACCCTTGCCCCATATCGGCGCCCTCTGGCCGCAGCGCCATCTGACGGCGTTCTGTCGCCAACCACGAGCGGCGGCCGCCGGGGGCGAGGCAGGGCCGGTCCTGACACGCCAAGGGCCCTGGTGCAAGCTCACCGAGTGGGGCCTCTGTACATAAATAATTTTAGAAGCAATTATATTTCAGAACTTATTATGTAAAAGGTTTTCTTCTAACATTGTTTTATGCAGAGTCATTAACACTAGTATCAACATAAATCTGGTCTAATAGATCCTTATCAATGCATATATAGTGGCCAGATCGTTCAATCCCTCTTGTGACATTGTTAACCGCAAGTAAAATTTTAATAGGAGTAATTTAAAACTCCGTTCGGCGGAAGCTACAGTCACATGTATTGTAAATATAAATCAATAAGCAATAGAGATGTTTGGAGAACAATCTATATTTGTAACAAAATTCAAACATCTTAATTACACACATGGCTTAGTGAGGTCATTTGAACAATCTTATTTAGAGTAAAAAAATCATTTAAGTACTAGTAGAATTCTTAAATTTTTGAATAGACCCCTTTTGAAATACTATTAATCCATCTGTTAGTGTTCTCTTTTGTCGCTTTTCATGCCCAGAGATGACATCTTAGCACAGGAACAGTACATAAACTAGGGCATAAAACTGAAACAAAAGCACCTGGAGGATCAAGGATAGGTTGATCTGTTGCTTGTTGTCTATCGTAATGATACCCCTGCAAGGATGTGATGGCTGCTAAAAATCTCTTTCACCTTCTTGAGTCCCCTTTTCTCTACCAAGCCTCTGGGGAATGGGGATCACGGGAGGAGCAGGGAGAATTGGATGGAGCTGAATCGGATGGGTAGAGACGAATAAACCTATGAATATATAGAAGGGAATTTTACTGACCCGTGGAAATCAACGCACTAATCTTCTCCTCCATTAATTCCGGCCAAACGGCTTGAAGTCTTAGCGGCACGGCGGCAAGCCATGGTCGCGTGATTGGGCAAAAAACAGGAACGAGCAACGAGGAGGCCTTTTTTTTTGAGATGGAGGAGACGCAGATTGCCTCCGTTAGGTGATTTTCTTTTGTTCGATGGGTGTGGGTGGACGCTGCACTCGGCCATGTGTCTGGCTCGGTCGCACACAGGCTTGACCTATACGTACCTGGGCCGGGTCCCCTAGCAACTGGGGGCTCTGTGTGGCTGCACCGCGCAGCACGCTAGTGAGCCGGCCCATGAACACGCAGGACACTGTGGAAATTCCAGTGCATTTTGCTAAAAAAAGAGGAAATTCCAGTGCATGGTAGGCTAACCAATACACCAGCTCTGTCCAAGTGAAAGAGTGCAACGCGAAACATTTAAGAACTAAACTTTACCCGCGCTATATAGAAAAACATGATTCCTTTTGAAAACAAATTTGAATGTCCACAAAATTAAAAAAACATCACGAAATAGAAAAAGTTCATGTATTCAAAAGGTTCATTGATTTTGAGAAAGGTTCACAAATTTGAAAAAAGTTCATAGATTTTGAAAAAAAGTTCATCGATTTTCAAAAAAAAGTTCACAAATTTCAGAAAAAGTTTCATTGATTTTGATTTTTTTAACAAATTTGCAAAAAGGTTCATCGAATTTGAAGAAAAGTTCACAAACCTTTAAAAAAACTCATATATTTTGAAAAAACTATGAATTTAAAAAATAGTTCACACATTTTCGAAAAACAAAAGGGAAAACGAAAATGAAAAATGAGAAAAGAAAAACCAAACAAAAGTGTTCCAAACAAAAGAGAAAAAGGAAAAAGGAAAGAAGAAGGAATAAAAGAGGGAAAAGAAGAAACTGAACAGAAGCGGTGGCGTGCCTGGTTGGTTGGCGTTGCGTATGCACAACCACCACGTCGCAAGTTTGAATCACACCGCACTTAGTTTCTTGCGTTTAACGCTGAAGAAAAATGTAGATGGGTCAGCCCAGCTTTAGAGGAGGGGGTATGCGCCCGTTAGCGATTAACGCTATAATTGGCGCTGCCCGACACTCTCACACGCACCCGCCACACCTCCCAAATCTTGTTTCTTGAGCGGGAGAAAAATGTTCTCGAAATGGGTCGAGATTTGTCGAGTGGCCTTGGTATATCACCGGTAGACCGCCTATCAAATTTCGTTCCTGGAGGTCGTTCGATGCCCTAACGATTAACCGCGTTAACCGAAGCCCTCCTCCTCTTTGCAGCCCAACACCCCTCCTCAACAGCCCACTAGCCCATCTAAACCTCCTCCATGCTCTTCGCCGTTGGACCACGATCGTGGGGGCGAAAACCGGTCCCCCATAGCCTTCTCCTAGCTCCCACCATCTATAAAACACCTTCACCCGTCCAAAATTCGGAGAGAAACCCTAATCCCCTCCTCCTTCCTCGTTTTCCGCGCCCACCAAACCCGCCGCCGCCAGAGGCGTCCCGCCGCCGTTGCCACGTCAGCCGCCGCCGCCGCCTAGGCCAACCCGAGGGCACCACGCGTCCCCTGATCCAGCCGCCGCCGCCGCAGGCCCGCTTGGGCCCGAAGCAAGCCCGCCCGAGCCCATCGGAGCCCAGGGCAGCCCGCGCGCCCGCCGCCTCCAGCCACCTCCCGCTTGACCCCGCCGCCGCGCTCCGCCGTTCGCCGCCTCACG